>NC_034189.2:51443931-51743931 GCF_002021735.2 Oncorhynchus kisutch | reverse complement strand
GTTCAGGGCGGGAAGAGAGAGAGGAGAGTCCAGAGAGGTGAGAGAGAGAGGAGAGTCCAGAGAGGGAAGAGAGAGAGGAGAGTCCAGAGAGGGGAGAGAGAGAGGAGAGTTCAGATAGGGGAGAGAGAGAGAGAGGAAAGTCAGAGAGGGGAGAGAGAGAGAGAGGAGAGTCCAGAGAGGGGAGAGAGAGAGGAGAGTGCAGATAGGGGAGAGAGAGAGGAGAGAGTCCAGAGAGAGAGAGGAGAGTCCAGAGAGGGGAGAGAGAGAGAAAGGAGAGTCCAGAGAGGGAAGAGAGAGAGGAGAGTTCAGGGAGGGAAGAGAGAGAGGAGAGTTCGGGGAGGGGAGAGAGAGAGGAGAGTCCAGATAGGGGAGAGAGAGAGAGAGGAAAGTCAGAGAGGGGAGAGAGAGAGAGAGGAGAGTCCAGAGAGGGGAGAGAGAGAGGAGAGTGCAGATAGGGGAGAGAGAGAGGAGAGAGTCCAGAGAGAGAGAGGAGAGTCCAGAGAGGGGAGAGAGAGAGAAAGGAGAGTCCAGAGAGGGAAGAGAGAGAGGAGAGTTCAGGGAGGGAAGAGAGAGAGGAGAGTTCGGGGAGGGAAGGGAGAGAGGAGAGTCCAGAGGAAGGAAGACAGAGAGGAGAGTCCAGGGAGGGAAGAGAGAGAGAAAGGAGAGTCCAGAGTAGGGAAGAGAGAGAGGAGAGAGTCCAGAGAGAGAGAGGAGAGTCCAGAGAGGGGAGAGAGAGAGGAGAGTCCAGATAGGGGAGAGAGAGAGGAGAGAGTCCAGAGAGAGAGAGGAGAGTCCAGAGAGGGGAGAGAGAGAGAGGGGAGAGTCCAGAGAGGGAAGAGAGAGAGGAGAGTTCAGGGAGGGAAGAGAGAGAGGAGAGTTCGGGGAGGGAAGGGAGAGAGGAGAGTCCAGAGGAAGGAAGACAGAGAGGAGAGTCCAGGGAGGGAAGAGAGAGAGAAAGGAGAGTCCAGAGTAGGGAACAGAGAGAGGCGAGTCCAGAGAGGGGGGAGAGAGAGAGAGAGGAGAGTCCAGAGAGGGGAGAGAGAGAGAAGAGTCCAGAGAGAGAGGAGAGTCCAGAGAGGGGAGAGAGAGAGGAGAGTCCTGAGAGGGAAGAGAGAGAGGAGAGTCCAGAGATGGGAGAGAGAGGAGAGTCCTGAGAGGGAGAGTGAGTCCAGAGGAGGGAAGAGAGAGAGGAGAGTCCAGAGGAGGGAAGAGAGAGAGGAGAGTCCAGAGAGGGGAGAGAGAGGAGAGTCCAGAGAGGGAAGAGAGAGAGGAGAGTCCAGAGAGGGAAGAGAGAGAGGAGAGTCCAGAGGAGGGAAGAGAGAGAGGAGAGTCCAGAGAGGGAAGAGAGAGAAGAGAGTCCAGAGAGGGAAGAGAGAGAAGAGAGTCCAGAGAGGGAAGAGAGAGAGGAGAGTCCAGAGGAGGGATGAGAGAGAGGAGAGTCCAGAGGAGGGATGAGAGAGAAGAGAGTCCAGAGGAGGGATGAGAGAGAGGAGAGTCCAGAGGAGGGATGAGAGGGAGGAGAGTCCAGAGAGGGAAGAGAGAGAGGAGAGTCCAGAGAGGGGAGAGAGAGAGGAGAGTCCAGAGGAGGGATGAGAGAGAGGAGAGTCCAGAGGAGGGATGAGAGGGAGGAGAGTCCAGAGAGGGGAGAGAGAGAGGAGAGTGCAGATAGGGGAGAGAGAGAGGAGAGAGTCCAGAGAGAGAGAGGAGAGTCCAGAGAGGGGAGAGAGAGAGAAAGGAGAGTCCAGAGAGGGAAGAGAGAGAGGAGAGTTCAGGGAGGGAAGAGAGAGAGGAGAGTTCGGGGAGGGAAGGGAGAGAGGAGAGTCCAGAGGAAGGAAGACAGAGAGGAGAGTCCAGGGAGGGAAGAGAGAGAGAAAGGAGAGTCCAGAGTAGGGAAGAGAGAGAGGAGAGAGTCCAGAGAGAGAGAGGAGAGTCCAGAGAGGGGAGAGAGAGAGGAGAGTCCAGATAGGGGAGAGAGAGAGGAGAGAGTCCAGAGAGAGAGAGGAGAGTCCAGAGAGGGGAGAGAGAGAGAGGGGAGAGTCCAGAGAGGGAAGAGAGAGAGGAGAGTTCAGGGAGGGAAGAGAGAGAGGAGAGTTCGGGGAGGGAAGGGAGAGAGGAGAGTCCAGAGGAAGGAAGACAGAGAGGAGAGTCCAGGGAGGGAAGAGAGAGAGAAAGGAGAGTCCAGAGTAGGGAACAGAGAGAGGCGAGTCCAGAGAGGGGGGAGAGAGAGAGAGAGGAGAGTCCAGAGAGGGGAGAGAGAGAGAAGAGTCCAGAGAGAGAGGAGAGTCCAGAGAGGGGAGAGAGAGAGGAGAGTCCTGAGAGGGAAGAGAGAGAGGAGAGTCCAGAGATGGGAGAGAGAGGAGAGTCCTGAGAGGGAGAGTGAGTCCAGAGGAGGGAAGAGAGAGAGGAGAGTCCAGAGGAGGGAAGAGAGAGAGGAGAGTCCAGAGAGGGGAGAGAGAGGAGAGTCCAGAGAGGGAAGAGAGAGAGGAGAGTCCAGAGAGGGAAGAGAGAGAGGAGAGTCCAGAGGAGGGAAGAGAGAGAGGAGAGTCCAGAGAGGGAAGAGAGAGAAGAGAGTCCAGAGAGGGAAGAGAGAGAAGAGAGTCCAGAGAGGGAAGAGAGAGAGGAGAGTCCAGAGGAGGGATGAGAGAGAGGAGAGTCCAGAGGAGGGATGAGAGAGAAGAGAGTCCAGAGGAGGGATGAGAGAGAGGAGAGTCCAGAGGAGGGATGAGAGGGAGGAGAGTCCAGAGAGGGAAGAGAGAGAGGAGAGTCCAGAGAGGGGAGAGAGAGAGGAGAGTCCAGAGGAGGGATGAGAGAGAGGAGAGTCCAGAGGAGGGATGAGAGGGAGGAGAGTCCAGAGAGGGGAGAGAGAGAGGAGAGTGCAGATAGGGGAGAGAGAGAGAGGAAAGTCCAGAGAGGGAAGAGAGAGAGGAGAGTCCAGAGAGGGGAGAGAGAGAGGAGAGTCCAGAGAGGGGAGAGAGAGAAAGGAAAGTCAGAGAGGGGAGAGAGAGAAAGAGAGAGAGGAGAGTCCAGAGAGGTGAGAGAGAGAGGAGAGAGTCCAGAGAGGGGAGAGAGAGAGAGAGGAGAGTCCAGAGAGGGAAGAGAGAGAGGAGAGTTCAGGGAGGGAAGAGAGAGAGGAGAGTTCGGGGAGGGAAGGGATAGAGGAGAGTCCAGAGGAAGGAAGACAGAGAGGAGAGTCCAGGGAGGGAAGAGAGAGAGAAAGGAGAGTCCAGGGTAGGGAAGAGAGAGAGGCGAGTCCAGAGAGGGGGGAGAGAGAGAGAGGAGAGTCCAGAGAGGGGAGAGAGAGAGAAGAGTCCAGAGAGAGAGGAGAGTCCAGAGAGGGGAGAGAGAGAGGAGAGTCCTGAGAGGGAAGAGAGAGAGGAGAGTCCTGAGAGGGAAGAGGGAGAGTGAGTCCAGAGGAGGGAAGAGAGAGAGGAGAGTCCAGAGGAGGGAAGAGAGAGAGGAGAGTCCAGAGAGGGGAGAGAGAGGAGAGTCCAGAGAGGGAAGAGAGAGAGGAGAGTCCAGAGAGGGAAGAGAGAGAGGAGAGTCCAGAGGAGGGAAGAGAGAGAGGAGAGTCCAGAGAGGGAAGAGAGAGAAGAGAGTCCAGAGAGGGAAGAGAGAGAGGAGAGTCCAGAGGAGGGATGAGAGAGAGGAGAGTCCAGAGGAGGGATGAGAGAGAGGAGAGTCCAGAGGAGGGATGAGAGAGAGGAGAGTCCAGAGGAGGGATGAGAGGGAGGAGAGTCCAGAGAGGAAGAGAGAGAGGAGAGTGCAGAGAGGGGAGAGAGAGATGAGAGTCCAGAGAGGGAAGAGAGAGAGGAGAGTCCAGAGAGGGGAGAGAGAGAGGAGAGTGCAGATAGGGGAGAGAGAGAGAGGAAAGTCAGAGAGGGGAGAGAGAGAAAGAGAGAGAGGAGAGTCCAGAGGAGGGATGAGAGAGAGGAGAGTCCAGAGGAGGGATGAGAGGGAGGAGAGTCCAGAGGAGGGATGAGAGGGAGGAGAGTCCAGAGGAGGGATGAGAGAGAGGAGAGTCCAGAGGAGGGATGAGAGGGAGGAGAGTCCAGAGAGGGAAGAGAGAGAGGAGAGTGCAGAGAGGGGAGAGAGAGAGGAGAGTGCAGATAGGGGAGAGAGAGAGAGGAAAGTCCAGAGAGGGAAGAGAGAGAGGAGAGTCCAGAGAGGGGAGAGAGAGAGGAGAGTCCAGAGAGGGGAGAGAGAGAGAGGAAAGTCAGAGAGGGGAGAGAGAGAAAGAGAGAGAGGAGAGTCCAGAGAGGTGAGAGAGAGAGGAGAGAGTCCAGAGAGAGAGAGGAGAGTCCAGAGAGGGAAGAGAGAGAGAGGAGAGTTCAGGGAGGGAAGAGAGAGAGGAGAGTTCAGGGAGGGAAGGGATAGAGGAGAGTCCAGAGGAAGGAAGACAGAGAGGAGAGTCCAGGGAGGGAAGAGAGAGAGAAAGGAGAGTCCAGAGTAGGGAAGAGAGAGAGGTGAGTCCAGAGAGGGGGGAGAGAGAGAGAGGAGAGTCCAGAGAGGGGAGAGAGAGAGAAGAGTCCAGAGAGAGAGGAGAGTCCAGAGAGGGGAGAGAGAGAGGAGAGTCCTGAGAGGGAAGAGAGAGAGGAGAGTCCAGAGATGGGAGAGAGAGGAGAGTCCTGAGAGGGAAGAGGGAGAGTGAGTCCAGAGGAGGGAAGAGAGAGAGGAGAGTCCAGAGGAGGGAAGAGAGAGAGGAGAGTCCAGAGAGGGGAGAGAGAGGAGAGTCCAGAGAGGGAAGAGAGAGAGGAGAGTCCAGAGAGGGAAGAGAGAGAGGAGAGTCCAGAGGAGGGAAGAGAGAGAGGAGAGTCCAGAGAGGGAAGAGAGAGAAGAGAGTCCAGAGAGGGAAGAGAGAGAGGAGAGTCCAGAGGAGGGATGAGAGAGAGGAGAGTCCAGAGGAGGGATGAGAGAGAGGAGAGTCCAGAGGAGGGATGAGAGAGAGGAGAGTCCAGAGGAGGGATGAGAGGGAGGAGAGTCCAGAGAGGGAAGAGAGAGAGGAGAGTGCAGAGAGGGGAGAGAGAGATGAGAGTCCAGAGAGGGAAGAGAGAGAGGAGAGTCCAGAGAGGGGAGAGGGAGAGTGAGTCCAGAGGAGGGAAGAGAGAGAGGAGAGTCCAGAGGAGGGAAGAGAGAGAGGAGAGTCCAGAGAGGGGAGAGAGAGGAGAGTCCAGAGAGGGAAGAGAGAGAGGAGAGTCCAGAGAGGGAAGAGAGAGAGGAGAGTCCAGAGGAGGGAAGAGAGAGAGGAGAGTCCAGAGAGGGAAGAGAGAGAAGAGAGTCCAGAGAGGGAAGAGAGAGAGGAGAGTCCAGAGGAGGGATGAGAGAGAGGAGAGTCCAGAGGAGGGATGAGAGAGAGGAGAGTCCAGAGGAGGGATGAGAGAGAGGAGAGTCCAGAGGAGGGATGAGAGGGAGGAGAGTCCAGAGAGGGAAGAGAGAGAGGAGAGTGCAGAGAGGGGAGAGAGAGATGAGAGTCCAGAGAGGGAAGAGAGAGAGGAGAGTCCAGAGAGGGGAGAGAGAGAGGAGAGTCCAGATAGGGGAGAGAGAGAGAGAGAGGAGAGTTCAGGGAGGGAAGAGAGAGAGGAGAGTTCAGGGAGGGAAGAGAGAGAGGAGAGTCCAGAGAGGGGAAAGAGAGAGTGGAGAGTCCGGAGAGGGAAGAGAGAGAGCAGAGTCCAGAGAGGGAAGAGAGAGCGGAGAGTACAGAGAGCGGGGAGAGAGAGAGAGGAGAGTCCAGACAGTGAAGAGAGAGCGGAGAGTACAGAGAGCGGGGAGAGAGAGAGAGGAGAGTCCAGAGAGGGGAGAGATAGAGAGAGAGAGGAGAGTCCAGAGAGGAAAGAGAGAGAGGAGAGTTCAGGGAGGGAAGAGAGAGAGGAGAGTCCAAGGAGGGATGATAGAGAGGAAAGTCCAGAGAGGGGAGAGAGAGGAGAGTCCAGAGAGGGAAGAGAGAGAGAAGAGTCCAGAGAGGGAAGAGAGAGAGGAGAGTCCAGAGAGAGAGAGGACAGTCCAGAGGAGGGAAGAGAGAGGAGAGTCCAGAGAGGGAAGAGAGAGAGGAGAGTCCAGAGAGAGAGAGGAGAGTCCAGGGAGGGAAGAGGGAGAGGAGAGTCCAGAGAGGGAAGAGAGAGAGAGGAGAGACCAGAGATGGAAGAGAGAGAGGAGAGTCCAGGGAGAGAAGAGAGAGAGGAGAGTCCAGGGAGGGAAGAGAGAAAGGAGAAGACAGGGAGGGAGGGAGGAGAGGACAAGGAGGGAGGGAGTGCTCCTAGTGGGTTCTGGGGTGCTCCTAGTGGGCATGCTTATGTAAAATAGTATCAACTCATCAACACTTGAGGATTAGTGAGTGGAGAGAGGCAGAGAGGGCTGGAGCTGAAGCAGCAGTGTGGGCCACTGTGGAATTGAACTGAAGGGGGAAATTCTAATCCCCCCTTTTGCCTAAATGAATTGGATTTGTTGTGTGTTTTCTCTCTCTCTCTGGGAAGCACAGATCAGGTTAGGTGAGTGGAGTGAACTAGGCACCGTTTGGCAATCGCTGTTGGAGTGTGTATAAGAGGAGTTAAGTGTGTGTGTGTGTGTGTGTGTGCGCCAGAGCAGGGCTGATTAATAAGGCCCTGAAATAGCCGGGGAGGAGAACGGATGGAGGGAGGAAGAGAGAGAGAGGAAGAGAGGGAGGGAGGAAGAGAGAGAGAGGGAGAGAGGGATGCTAGCTCACTGCGGTTCTCTCAAGCACTCAATGGAACGCTGTCCTCTACTTCCCCTTGGTATATCTCCTCACCATCCATTTAAACTGTGTGGTGCCTGGGCGTGTGTGTGTGTCTGTGTGTGTGTAATGAGGCCGTCAGTTCCCTGTCCTGGCCCCCAGAAATCGCTGGGTTGGGCCAGAGCCAGAACACATGTAGGCAAAGCCGTGTTTTGAAAGTTTGTCATTGATCCAATCGCTGGTGACATTGTTTTGACGTCCCCACCAACGACCTCCTTGACGTCCCCACCAACGACCTCCCTGACGTCCCCACCAACGACCTCCCTGACGTCCCCACCAACGACCTCCCTGACGTCCCCACCAACAACCTCCATGACGGCACCCACCAACGACCTCCCTGACGTCCCCACCAACGACCTCCCTGGTGGCACCCACCAACGACCTCCCTGACGTCCCCACCAACGACCTCCTTGACGTCCCCACCAACGACCTCCTTGACGTCCCCACCAACGACCTCCCTGACGTCCCCACCAACGACCTCCTTGACGTCCCCACCAACGACCTCCCTGACGTCCCCACCAACGACCTCCCTGACGGCACCCACCAACGACCTCCCTGACGGCACCCACCAACGACCTCCCTGACGGCACCCACCAACGACCTCCCTGATGGCACCCACCAACGACCTCCCTGACGGCACCCACCAACGACCTCCCTGACGGCACCCACCAACGACCTCCCTGACGGCACCCACCAACGACCTCCCTGACGGCACCCACCAACGACCTCCCTGACGGCACCCACCAACGACCTCCCTGACGGCACCCGCCAACGACCTCCCTGACGGCAGTCTCAGACTGAAGTATGTAGTGAACATAGAACAGTGGAAGTATTCCGTTTGAGTCGTCAGGCAACCTCTCTCCCCCTCACTGCACCGCTCACAAGGGCCAGCCCTTAGAGGACGACCCCTCTACAGCTGTTGCTAAGTAACCTGATAGTGGGGTAACGCGGGCAACTCCCGAGGATGATACTGTGTCCTCCACAGATGAGGAACACACGCACACACCATCTCTAAAGCAGTCTCACCAGAGAGGAATCCCTCCATGCCGTGGGAGTGTGTCATGCGGAGGAGGCTGCGGCCAGAGTACGTAGCCAGGGTTGGGTCAGCTCCGTAGGACAGCAGCAGACGGACCACTTCCAGATGGTCATTCTCCACCGCATCATGGAGGGGCCTGGGGGGGAGGGAGACAGACACGCCACACACACACTTGCGTTATGTACAGAGCCTTGGAAGGCAATTGTCCATGTCCATATGTCTGGCCTGTGTGTTAGTGAGAGAGAAAGTGAGTGTCCATGCTTAAGTGTGTGTGTGTGTGTCTACCTGGTGCCTTCCTGGGCGCTACAGTTGACGTCGGCACCGTGCTCCAGCAGGTGCTGAGTGATAGCAAGCCAGCCACGTGCACATGCCTCGTGCAGCGCACAGTAGCCCGCGTTGTCACGGTGATTGACGTCACACACCCTGTTCTCCAGGCAGTACAGCACTACATCCTAGATAGGCCACAGAAAACAGAGGGGTTAGGGTCTCCACAGACAGGGAACAGAGGGGTTAGGGTCTCCACAGACAGGGAATAGAGGGGTTAGAGTCTCCACAGACAGGAGACAGAGGGGTTAGGGTCTCCACAGACAGGGGACAGAGGGGTTAGGGTATCCACTACACTATCTGTATCAGACTGACTCAACCCTCCCTAGACCCCATGTTATTCCTCAGTATAGTACCTACTACACTATCTGTATCAGACTGACTCAACACTAATTAGACCCCGTGTTATTCCTCAGTATAGTACCCACTACACTATCTGTATCAGACTGACTCAACACTACTTAGACCCCGTGTTATTCCTCAGTATAGTACCTACTACACTATCTGTATCAGACTGACTCAACCCTCCCTAGACCCCGTGTTATTCCTCAGTATAGTACCTACTACACTATCTGTATCAGACTGACTCAACACTACCTAGCCCCTCTTAGCCAGTCCTAATATCAAGTACATACCTACACTATCTGTATCAGACTGACTCAACCCTACCTAGCCCCTCTTAGCCAGTCCTAATATCAAGTACATACTACACTATCTGTATCAGACTGACTCAACTCTACCTAGACCCCGTGTTATTCCTCAGTATAGTACCTACTACACTATCTGTATCAGACTGACTCAACCCTCCCTAGACCCCGTGTTATTCCTCAGGATAGTACCTACTACACTATCTCTATCAGACTGACTCAACCCTACCTAGTGTTATTCCTCAGTATAGTACCTACTACACTATCTGTATCAGACTGACTCAACTCTACCTAGACCCCGTGTTATTCCTCAGGAAAGTACCTACCACACTATCTCTATCAGACTGACTCAACCCTACCTAGTGTTATTCCTCAGTATAGTACCTACTACACTATCTGTATCAGACTGACTCAACTCTACCTAGACCCCGTGTTATTCCTCAGGATAGTACCTACTACACTATCTCTATCAGACTGATTCAACCCTACCTAGTGTTATTCCTCAGTATAGTACCTACTACACTATCTGTATCAGACTGACTCAACTCTACCTAGACCCCGTGTTATTCCTCAGGATAGTACCTACTACACTATCTCTATCAGACAGATTCAACCCTACCTAGTGTTACTCCTCAGGATAGTACCTACTACACTATCTGTATCAGACTGACTCAACACTACCTAGCCCCTCTTAGCCAGTCCTAATATCAAGTACATACTACACTAGCTGTATCAGACTGACTCAACCCTACTTAGACCCCGTGTTATTCCTCAGGATAGTACCTACTACACTATCTGTATCAGACTGACTCAACCCTACTTAGACCCGTGTTATTCCTAGTAAACTACTATACTATCTGTATCAGACTGACTCAACCCTCCCTAGACCCCGTGTTATTCCTCAGTATAGTACCTACTACACTATCTGTATCAGACTGACTCAACACTACCTAGCCCCTCTTAGCCAGTCCTAATATCAAGTACATACCTACACTATCTGTATCAGACTGACTCAACCCTACCTAGCCCCTCTTAGCCAGTCCTAATATCAAGTACATACTACACTATCTGTATCAGACTGACTCAACTCTACCTAGACCCCGTGTTATTCCTCAGGATAGTACCTAGTACACTATCTCTATCAGACTGACTCAACACTACCTAGTGTTATTCCTCAGTATAGTACCTACTACACTATCTGTATCAGACTGACTCAACTCTACCTAGACCCCGTGTTATTCCTCAGGATAGTACCTACTACACTATCTGTATCAGACTGACTCAACACTACCTAGCCCCTCTTAGCCAGTCCTAATATCAAGTACATACTACACTATCTGTATCAGACTGACTCAACCCTACCTAGACCCTCTTAGCCAGTCCTAATATCAAGTACATACTACACTATCTGTATCAGACTGACTCAACCCTACCTAGACCCTCTTAGCCAGTCCTAATATCAAGTACATACTACACTATCTGTATCAGACTGACTCAACCCTCCCTAGACCCCATGTTATTCCTCAGTATAGTACCTACTACACTATCTGTATCAGACTGACTCAACCCTCCCTAGAACCCGTGTTATTCCTCAGTATAGTACCTACTACACTATCTGTATCAGACTGACTCAACTCTACCTAGACCCCGTGTTATTCCTCAGTATAGTACCTACTACACTATCTGTATCAGACTGACTCAACACTACCTAGCACCTCCCAGCCAGTCCTAATATCAAGTACATACTACACTATCTGTATCAGACTGACTCAACCCTACCTAGACCCGCTTAGCCAGTCCTAATATCAAGTACATACTACACTATCTGTATCAGACTGACTCAACCCTACCTAGACCCTCTTAGCCAGTCCTAATATCAAGTACATACTACACTAGCTGTATCAGACTGACTCAACACTACCTAGCCCCTCTTAGCCAGTCCTAATATCAAGTACCTACTACACTATCTGTATCAGACTGACTCAACCCTCCCTAGACCCCGTGTTATTCCTCAGTATAGTACCTACTACACTATCTGTATCAGACTGACTCAACCCTCCCTAGACCCCGTGTTATTCCTCAGTATAGTACCTACTACACTATCTGTATCAGACTGACTCAACCCTCCCTAGACCCCGTGTTATTCCTCAGTATAGTACCTACTACACTATCTGTATCAGACTGACTCAACCCTACTTAGACCCCGTGTTATTCCTCAGGATAGTACCTACTACACTATCTGAATCAGACTGACTCAACCCTACTTAGACCCGTGTTATTCCTAGTAAACTACTATACTATCTGTATCAGACTGACTCAACCCTACCTAGTGTTATTCCTCAGTATAGTACCTACTACACTATCTGTATCAGACTGACTCAACCCTACTTAGACCCGTGTTATTCCTAGTAAACTACTATACTATCTGTATCAGACTGACTCAACCCTCCCTAGACCCCGTGTTATTCCTCAGTATAGTACCTACTACACTATCTCTATCAGACTGACTCAACCCTACCTAGTGTTATTCCTCAGTATAGTACCTACTACACTATCTGTATCAGACTGACTCAACACTACTTAGCCCCTCTTAGCCAGTCCTAATATCAAGTACATACTACACTATCTGTATCAGACTGACTCAACCCTACCTAGACCCTCTTAGCCAGTCCTAATATCAAGTACATACTACACTATCTGTATCAGACTGACTCAACCCTACCTAGACCCTCTTAGCCAGTCCTAATATCAAGTACATACTACACTATCTGTATCAGACTGACTCAATCCTACCTAGACCCTCTTAGCCAGTCCTAATATCAAGTACATACTACACTAGCTGTATCAGACTGACTCAACACTACCTAGCCCCTCTTAGCCAGTCCTAATATCAAGTACATACTACACTATCTGTATCAGACTGACTCAACCCTACCTAGACCCTCTTAGCCAGTCCTAATATCAAGTACATACTACACTAGCTGTATCAGACTGACTCAACACTACCTAGCCCCTCTTAGCCAGTCCTAATATCAAGTACATACTACACTATCTGTATCAGACTGACTCAACCCTACCTAGACCCTCTTAGCCAGTCCTAATATCAAGTACATACTACACTATCTGTATCAGACTGACTCAACCCTACCTAGACCCTCTTAGCCAGTCCTAATATCAAGTACATACTACACTATCTGTATCAGACTGACTCAACACTACCTTGCCCCTCTTAGCCAGTCCTTCTAATATCAGAAGATGATGTCCAAGAGAGATCGAACTGGAACTGGTCCAGAGAACTGGATCTGTGCGGTTCTCATCCCTCATCCTCTCAACCAGGGCAGTGGAAGGTAAGCCATTACAGGAGCCTCCGCTCTGATTCCCATCTCTATGCAAATGCTGTGGAGTGGTCGCCGAGCCTTTCATTTTTCAATAAGTCTTATCAAACGGCTGCCTGGGCGGCTCAAAATAGCCCAGTCAATCTGTCCCTCCTGAACGGTCCCATATATTTCCTACTAACATCTGGGTAATGGATTTGGATGGCTGTGTGTGATGGCTCAGGCTGGCCAGTTATGGACCATATCCACAATGGCTGCACAGTTGCTCCTAAAAACCTGGGATTCTGAGCCACTGGAGAGTATGTTTGAGCCGGAATGGCTCCTAGCAGAGAGCTTCTTTAACCCAACAGCAGGGAAGCAGGGGCCATTAAATTGTTTCTCCCCACCCAACTCCATTCAGTAAAGGGGATTAAACCAAATTGAATTCAGGTTTGGAATTTTAAAAAACTGCCAATTATTTTTCCATTGAGGAGGGATTCAATTTCAATTCACTTACTTTCACTTTCTGTGCCTTAAGAGGATACTTCGTGATTTTGGCCCTTCATTTACTTCCCCAGCCTCAGATGAACTTGTGGATACCAGTTGTATGTTTGAGTCCAGTATGAAGGACGTTAGAGGTAGACACTTCTAGGCATTGCGATAACTCTAGTTGGCAATTACAGTTGCGCTAGTTAGCAACTTCGTTCAAACCACATGCGGAGACATATACATGGTATCCACGAGTTCTTTTGACTCCTGGGAAACATTGCCAAAATCCTGAAGTATCTCTTTAACATGACTCATGTCATGAGTCACAGTGGCAAAGAATTATAATTAATTGCAATTCTATAGACAGTTTGCTGACTCCAAGGCCTGACCAAAGCAAGGTGACTATGGCTAACACAATGAGAATATTTTATTTATTTATATAACCTTTATTGAACTAGGCAAGTCAGCTAAGAACAAATTCTTATTTCCAATGACGGCTTACCAAGTGGCAAAACGCCTCCTGCGGCGACGGGGGCTGGGATTAAACATGTGAATATAGGACAAAACACACATCACGACGAGACACCACTACATAAAGAGAGACCTAAGACAACAACATAGTGTAATGAAACAGGCAGGGAGCAGGTCTCGTACCATCGACCTTCGAGCCCGAAGTCCAGCGTGCTATCGACTGTGCCGCAAAAGCATGCTCGTGCGGCAGGGTCGATTTCCGCACTTATAAAGCCAGGGTGGTTACACTACTCCCTCCTTTCAAAGAGCGCGTCGTCTTATAGGAATGCGCTCACCGGCCAAGCACACGCACTGTCGTGGATGCAAGGTCCGATCACTTCTGACACCAATGTAATGAAACAGCAGGGAGCAGGTCTCCAACCCTCCACCTTCTAGCCGGAGGTCCGATCTCTTCTGACACCAATGTAATGAAACAGCAGGGAGCAGGTCTCCAACCCTCCACCTTCTAGCCGGAGGTCCGATCTCTTCTGACACCAATGTAATGAAACAGCAGGGAGCAGGTCTCCAACCCTCCACCTTCTAGCCGGAGGTCCGATCTCTTCTGACACCAATGTAATGAAACAGCAGGGAGCAGGTCTCAGACCATCGACCTTCTATCCGGAAGTCCGTGGCGCGATTTCAGCGTTTATAAACCCAGGGTTGTTACAAAAGCATAGCATATGAATGTATATACCTAAAACGTTCTCGATAACGGAAATATGTAGTCCTGTAGTATATTGTTAATGATAGAATCCAGTCAGAATGAGAACTGCAGAATAAAGCCAAATAAGCATCAAGTCGACAGCAGTCTCTCTTCTGTCTATGTGCTCATTTACCCGTGTCAGACAGCGCTGCGCAGCGCGGTTGGCGTCGTTAACAAACCACACACACCCTTCCAGTCAGCCCAGTGTGGCTAGCATCAAACCACACACACAACCCCAGACAAACCGAAGGAACCAGGGTAGCGAAGTGTGGAAAGAGAGAGGTCCAGAGAAAGAGAGTGAGAAAGATGGAGACTAGCAGCAGCACTCCACACAGAGAGCAAAAACAGACATTAGCATTCAGCTAGCGTAGCGCAGCTTTGACGTGCCCTCCCTCCCGACCCGTATTCATAGAATTAATTCACAGCTCCCCACCGCAGTGCTGTGAGCTGAGCACACACATACACAGAGAAAGTGTATGTATCTTTAGATACAGCGTGGTCGTGTGGCTGCCGTGGCAACAAATGAGTCCAACTCCTGCTACTGCCAGTGCCGTGGCAACTTATGCGCTAAACAGCGAGAGCTGGCATTGCGGTTGGCATGCCTGGTGGACAACAAAATAGACCATAACACAGTACACAGTGTTCAAACGACCAGCAGCCCCCACTCTTCTTAAATGGACTCTTCTCCAAAAAACAGCTCACCAACAGTGCTCAAACATAGACCCTACAGTCCCTCTCCACTCAAACACACTACTTCAACAACAACACTTCAGCGCTGAAAGCAAACGTGTCCTTCGCCTCATTGCTCAAGAGCTGCTTTATGGATGTCTACCACCGCTGCGCGGCCACCACCAGTCTACTACCGCGGCGCAGCCGCCACCAGTCTACTACCGTGGCGCAGCCGCCACCAGTCTACTACCGCGGCGCAGCCGCCACCAGTCTACTGCCGCGGCGCAGCCGCCACCAGTCTACTGCCGCGGCGCAGCCGCCACCAGTCTACTGCCGCGGCACAGCCGCCACCAGTCTACTACCGAGGCGTGGCAGCTACCAGTCTACTACCGAGGGGCTGCCGCCACCAGTCTACTACCGAGGCGTGGTAGCTACCAGTCTACTACAGAGGGGCTGCCGCCACCAGTCTACTACCGAGGCGTGGTAGCTACCAGTCTACTACCGAGGGGCTGCCGCCACCAGTCTACTACCGAGGGGCTGCCCCTACCAGTCTACTACCGAGGGGCTGCTGCCACCAGTCTACTACCGAGGCGTGGTAGCTACCAGTCTACTACCGAGGGGCTGCCGCCACAAGTCTACTACCGAGGCGTGGTAGCTACCAGTCTACTACCGAGGGGCTGCCGCCACCAGTCTACTACCGAGGCATGGTAGCTACCAGTCTAGTACCGAGAGGCTGCCGCCACCAGTCTACTACCGAGGGGCTGCCGCCACCAGTCTACTACCGAGGGACTGCCGCCACCAGTCTACTACCGAGGGACTGCCACCACCAGTCTACTACCGAGGGGTTGCCGCCACCAGTCTACTACCGAGGGGCTGCCGCCACCAGTCTACTACCGAGGGGCTGCCGCCACCAGTCTACTACCGAGGGGCTGCCGCCACCAGTCTACTACCGAGGGGCTGCCGCCACCAGTCTACTACCGCGGGGCTGCCGCCACCAGTCTACTACCGTGGCAGATACTAGTCTACTACTGTGTCGTGGTAGCTACCAGTCTACTACCGAGGGGCTGCGGCCACCAGTCTACTACCGAGGGGCTGCCGCCACCAGTCTACTACCGAGGCGTGGTAGCTACCAGTCTACTACCGAAGGGCTGCCGCCACCAGTCTACTACCGAGGCGTGGTAGCTACCAGTCTACTACCGAGGGGCTGTCGCCACCAGTCTACTACCGTGTAGTGGTAGCTACCAGTCTACTACCGAGGGGCTGCCGCCACCAGTCTACTACCGAGGCATGGTAGCTACCAGTCTACTACCGAGGGGCTGCCGCCACCAGTCTACTACCGAGGGGCTGCCGCCACCAGTCTACTACCGAGGCGCAGCCGCCACCAGTCTACTACCGAGGCGCAGCCGCCACCAGTCTACTACCGAGGCGCAGCCGCCACCAGTCTACTACCGAGGCGCAGCTGCCACCAGTCTACTACCGAGGCGCAGCCACCACCAGTCTACTACCGTGGCGCAGCCGCCACCAGTCTACTACCGCGGTGCAGCCGCCACCAGACTACTCAAGCGGCAGATACTAGTCTACTACCGTGTCGTGATAGCTACCAGTCTACTACCGTGGTGTGGTAGCTACCAGTCTAATACCGTGGTGTGGTAGCCACCGGTCTACTGCTGTGGTGCGGTAGCCACTAGTCTACTGCTGTGGTGCGGTAGCCCCTAGTCTACTGCTGTGGTGCGGTAGCAACTAGTCTACTGCTGTGGTGTGGTAGCTACTAGTCTACTACTTTTGTGTGGTGTCTACTACTGTGGTGTGGTAGCTACTAGTCTACTAAGGTGGTGTGGTAGCTACTAGTCTACTACTGTGGTGTGGTAGCTACTAGTCTACTACGGTGGGGTGGTAGCTACTATTCTACTACTGTGGCGTGGTAGCTACTAGTCTACTACTGTGGCGTGGTAGCTACTAGTCTACTACTGTGGTGTGGTAGCTACTAGTCTACTGCTGTGGCGTGGTAGCTACTAGTCTACTGCTGTGGTGTGGTAGCTACTAGTCTACTGCTGTGGTGTGGTAGCTACTAGTCTACTGCTGTGGTGTGGTAGCTTACTAGTCTACTGCTGTGGTGTGGTAGCTACTAGTCTACTACTTTTGTGTGGTGTCTACTACTGTGGTGTGGTAGCTACCAGTCTACTACTGTGGTGTGGTAGCTACCAGTCTACTACTGTGGTGTGGTAGCTACTAGTCTACTACGGTGGTGTGGTAGCTACCAGTCTACTACGGTGGTGTGGTAGCTACTAGTCTACTACGGTGGTGTGGTAGCTACTATTCTACTACGGTGGTGTGGTAGCTACTAGTCTACTACTGTGGTGTGGTAGCTACTAGTCTACTACTGTGGTGTGGTAGCTACTAGTCTACTACGGTGGTGTGGTAGCTACTAGTCTACTACGGTGGCGTGGTAGCTACTAGTCTACTACTGTGGCGTGGTAGCTACTAGTCTACTACGGTGGCGTGGTAGCTACTAGTCTACTACTGTGGCGTGGTAGCTACTAGTCTACTACTGTGGCGTGGTAGCTACTAGTCTACTACTGTGGCGTGGTAGCTACTAGTTTACTACTGTGGTGTGGTAGCTACTAGTCTACTTCTGTGGTGTGGTAGCTACTAGTCTACTACTGTGGTGTGGTAGCTACTAGTTTACTACTGTGGTGTGGAAGCTACTAGTCTACTACTGTGGTGTGGTAGCTACTAGTCTACTACTGTGGCGTGGTAGCTACTAGTCTACTACTGTGGCGTGGTAGCTACTAGTCTACTACTGTGGCGTGGTAGCTACTAGTCTACTACTGTGGTGTGGTAGCTACTAGTCTACTACTGTGGTGTGGTAGCTACCAGTCTACTACTGTGGTGTGGTAGCTACTAGTCTACTACTGTGATGTGGTAGCTACTAGTCTACTACTGTGGCGTGGTAGCTACTAGTCTACTACTGTGGCGTGGTAGCTACTAGTCTACTACTGTGGCGTGGTAGCTACTAGTCTACTACTGTGGCGTGGTAGCTACTAGTCTACTACTGTGGCGTGGTAGCTACTAGTCTACTACTGTGGTGTGGTAGCTACTAGTCTACTTCTGTGGTGTGGTAGCTACTAGTCTACTACGGTGGTGTGGTAGCTACTAGTCTACTACGGTGGTGTGGTAGCTACTAGTCTACTACTGTGGTGTGGTAGCTACTAGTCTACTACTGTGGTGTGGTAGCTACTAGTCTACTACTGTGGTGTGGTAGCTACTAGTCTACTACTGTGGCGTGGTAGCTACTAGTCTACTACTGTGGCGTGGTAGCTACTAGTCTACTACTGTGGTGTGGTAGCTACTAGGCCCAATTCTGCTATGAACGTGTACATGGTACAGTTCCACATATTAAAAGCACAGCGGGCTGTAGTGAGCTGTGGAGGTCTGTCTGTTTTCCAGCCGGCTGGTCGGTCGGTGGAGCTAAGCGGGGCATTAAACACATGATAAAGCACAGCTTTAATGGCCGCCAGAGGAGAGGAGCACAGTGGAGAGCACAGGGTTGTTGATTTCCTTCCCGTCGCAGTAAAACACCCACCTACCGCTCATCTTTCATAGTTCCTCTTTAATCTCTTCCTCCTCAGGGAGGATGGCCTTCCAGCTCACCCCCCCCCCCCCACAGACTGTTAACCCTCTAGCTACTCTATCACTTAGAGAACACAACCACACACACTCCCTCACAAGCCTAACTCCCTCACAAACCACACATACGGTATGATAGACAAGTCTCACAAAGAAGTTTTAGAATGTAAATGCATATGGAGGTTAGAGTGAGGAGAGCGGGAGAGAGATTCCAACCCTGAGAATGCTGAAGCCTTGTTTCTCATCTACTAACACTTGACAGACTGGGACACACGCACACTCGGACGTACACACACGCTACACAGGCATACTCTCCATTTTTCACTGTGTCCTAAGCGTCATCTAGGCCGGCGCCATTTAGATAATCAGGAAGTGAAAAACAACAGCGTGGTTTAGAGCTCTCTCTGATGCTGGTTCTAATTTTACCCTGCATTCACCAGCAGACAAAGACTAGGAGACCACACAGTGTATTACGATGGAGAGAAAAGAACAGAGGAGCAGGGAGAAGGGAGCGTGAAAAGGCCGGGGCACACTAAGTGGAGCTTTTAATTGAGCGGGCGTGATCTCTCCTTTCTCCCTCTCGTTTCTCTGGCTTTTTTCATGTACTCATCCAGCCAGTGAGTGGGAGTACAGCGTTGAAGGGGGAGGGTGTCGAGAGAGCAGTGGGGGGCCTGGGGATATGGATAGGGTGTGTGTGTGTGTGTGTGTGTGTGTGTGTGTGTGTGTGTGTGTGTGTGTGTGTGTGTGTGTGTGTGTGTGTGTGTGTGTGTGTGTGTGTGTGTGTGTGTGGTGTGTGTGTGTGTGTGTGTGTGTGTGTGCGCACGCACTGGGGATGTGTCTGAACGGCTGTGTCTCTGAGGTCTGGCAGACAGACAAGAGAGGAGGATACGAGCTGCGATAACGCCCTACAGCACTCTCACATAAGGGCCTGTGTGTGTGTGAGAGAGAGAGAGCGAGCGGGTGAAAGAGATGGCGTGAGCATGCATTTTTAGAGGGCAGAGCTATAGGTGTTTGTTAGCCTTTATGAGTGTCTGTATTGAATGTTCTGCACGTGTGTTTTTAAAGGTCATTCGTGTGAACTCTTGAGGAAGTAAAACCTCCAGTGTTTTTTATGGATAGCATGTGTGAGGACAATCAGTTACTTCGGACACGTAAGCATGCAAATGAGTACAATTAGGTGTGTCCATCCCGGTGTGTGTTATTAGTTCTGGCAGGTACAGGACAAAGCCTTGACTCATTTTCAGCCCAGCCTCATTAACATATCTCATTGGCATCCTTGGCACGGCAGGATTGTGAAGAGAGAGAGAGAGAGAGAGAGAGAGAGAGAGAGAGAGAGAGAGAGAGAGAGAGAGAGAGAGAGAGAGAGAGAGAGAGGGGGAGAGGGGGGGAGAGGGGGAGAGAGAGAGAGCGAGGGGGGAGAGAGAGAGAGAGAGAGAGAGAGAGAGAGAGAGAGAGAGAAAGAAAAAGAGAGAGACCACTTATGTGTCACGACACGCATCGCAAATACTAAAGGATTCTGAAATATGCAGGAAGTGAGTGTGTGTGCATGTCAAAGGGCTTTTGGCTGGTTCCCGTGTAGCTCAGTTGGTAGAGCATTGTGGGTTCCATTCCTACGGAGGACCAGTAAAATTTAAATACACAAATATTATATTAAATGTATGTAAGTCACTCTGGATAAGCGTTTGCTAAATGACAAAAATGGCAATGTAAGAGCGACAGCCGGCAGGGCTGTGTGTGTGTTGAGTGGAGACGCACTGAGTAGTGTGTGTGTGTGTTTGTATGGAGCTGCTAGCTGGTCGGTGACAAGCGAGTGACAACACAAAGACAGGAGGACCAGTCTCAGTACTATGCACTTTCTATCCTTCCCTCACCTCCTTCCCTCACCTCCTTCCATCCATGAACATTGACCTCACCTACATGACAGAAGCAAGCAACATGGTGGATCCTATCGCTTATTTTAATGGCAAACAAAGTCACAAATGATCTAGATATTCCCTATTTAACAAATACACCCAATTCATCTGAATAAATTAGACAAAGTCAAACAGCTGAATAAAATCTAAATACTATTAGTGGTGAACTGATAGCTGCTCTCTCCCAGTTATAATAATGAATAGATGCTGTGATCAGAGAGACTATGGAAATGGCTGCATGACCAAAGTCAACCATCCAAGCAGATAAAAACAACAGTCTCTTGCAACCACAGTAAGAAGCACAAACCAACGCCATGCCTCACCACAGATCCTCATTCCACTCACAAACACACACAAATACACAAGACTCACTGTAGATATATACATCACACACACACACACACACACACACACACACACACACACACACACACACACACACCAGGAATTGAGATTATGCACTGCTGCCGGAGTGATATTCCACAATCCGAGTGTGAATTTGCATGTGTGTGGTGTGATTGTGCTGTGTGTGAGTGCGTGTGTGTGTGTGCTGTGAGTGAGTGCGTGCGTGTGTGTGCTGTGAGTGTGTGTAATTAAAGGCAGTCCTAAGGCTAAGTGGTACAAGTGTGAAGATTGCGGGAGAGATCGATCCAACGGAGCCTCCCAGTTTTGCACACTGACTGGAATTTGTTTTGGAGAGGCTGTGAAACGAAAGCAGGCAGGCAGGCGGCAAGCCCAGCGTGTGGAGTGGAGGGGGAGGAGGAGAGGAAGGAAGGGAGGGGAGGGAGGGAGCGGCACATTGAAAGGCCCGGCCTCACGGCCCTGTCGTATTTCACAGTCTTCCTCTCTCTCTTGCTCTTGCATTCTCTACAGTGCTCACTGTCTGCTGTTCCGTGCTGCGCTGTGTGCGTGAGAGAGAGAGTGCGGGTGGCCCTAGGGAGCTGCTTGTGGCTTATCACACGCAGGCAGTTAGAAAAGCTTCCTGTCGGGGGCCCGCTGAAGGAGGGAGGGAGCCAGGGAGGGAGGGAGGGAGAAAGTGAAGGAGGGAGAGAGAGAGGAAGCGAGGGAGAGAGAGACAGAGGGAGGGGAGGAAAAAACCCTGAAGGCTAGAAAAACAAGATGCCGTTGAGTTTACGCTCAAACACAGCAGCCATGTCTAGCGGCGCGGGGACCGAGGGAGGGAGAGAGGGCTCAGGGGCGGACAGGGCTAGCGGCGCCGAGCGGGGACCGAGGGAGGGAGAGAGGGCTCAGGGGCGGACAGGGCTAGCGGCGCCGAGCGGGGACCGAGGGAGGGAGAGAGGGCTCAGGGGCAGACAGGGCTAGCGGCGCCGAGCGGGGACCGAGGGAGGGAGAGAGGGCTCAGGGGCGGACAGGGCTAGCGGCGCCGAGCGGGGACCGAGGGAGGGAGAGAGGGCTCAGGGGCGGACAGGGCTAGCGGCGCCGAGCGGGGACCGAGGGAGGGAGAGAGGGCTCAGGGGCGGACAGGGCTAGCGGCGCCGAGCGGGGACCGAGGGAGGGAGAGAGGGCTCAGGGGCAGACAGGGCTAGCGGCGCCGAGCGGGGACCGAGGGAGAGAGGGCTCAGGGGCGGACAGGGCTAGCGGCGCCGAGCGGGGACCGAGGGAGAGAGGGCTCAGGGGCGGACAGGGCTAGCGGCGCCGAGCGGGGACCGAGGGAGAGAGGGCTCAGGGGCGGACAGGGCTAGCGGCGCCGAGCGGGGACCGAGGGAGAGAGGGCTCAGGGGCGGACAGGGCTAGCGGCGCCGAGCGGGGACCGAGGGAGAGAGGGCTCAGGGGCGGACAGGGCTAGCGGCGCCAAGCGGGGACCGAGGGAGGGAGAGAGGGCTCAGGGGCGGACAGGGCTAGCGGCGCCGAGCGGGGACCGAGGGAGGGAGAGAGGGCTCAGGGGCGGACAGGGCTAGCGGCGCCGAGCGGGGACCGAGGGAGGGAGAGAGGGCTCAGGGGCGGACAGGGCTAGCGGCGCCTAAGCGGGGACCGAGGGAGGGAGAGAGGGCTCAGGGGCGGACAGGGCTAGCGGCGCCGAAGCGGGGACCGAGGGAGGGAGAGAGGGCTCAGGGGCGGACAGGGCTAGCGGCGCCGAGCGGGGACCGAGGGAGGGAGAGAGGGCTCAGGGGCGGACAGGGCTAGCGGCGCCGAGCGGGGACCGAGGGAGGGAGAGAGGGCTCAGGGGCGGACAGGGCTAGCGGCGCCGAGCGGGGACCGAGGGAGGGAGAGAGGGCTCAGGGGCGGACAGGGCTAGCGGCGCCGAGCGGGGACCGAGGGAGGGAGAGAGGGCTCAGGGGCAGACAGGGCTAGCGGCGCCGAGCGGGGACCGAGGGAGGGAGAGAGGGCTCAGGGGCGGACAGGGCTAGCGGCGCCGAGCGGGGACCGAGGGAGGGAGAGAGGGCTCAGGGGCGGACAGGGCTAGCGGCGCCGAGCGGGGACCGAGGGAGGGAGAGAGGGCTCAGGGGCGGACAGGGCTAGCGGCGCCGAGCGGGGACCGAGGGAGGGAGAGAGGGCTCAGGGGCAGACAGGGCTAGCGGCGCCGAGCGGGGACCGAGGGAGAGAGGGCTCAGGGGCGGACAGGGCTAGCGGCGCCGAGCGGGGACCGAGGGAGAGAGGGCTCAGGGGCGGACAGGGCTAGCGGCGCCAAGCGGGGACCGAGGGAGGGAGAGAGGGCTCAGGGGCGGACAGGGCTAGCGGCGCCGAGCGGGGACCGAGGGAGGGAGAGAGGGCTCAGGGGCGGACAGGGCTAGCGGCGCCGAGCGGGGACCGAGGGAGGGAGAGAGGGCTCAGGGGCGGACAGGGCTAGCGGCGCCTAAGCGGGGACCGAGGGAGGGAGAGAGGGCTCAGGGGCGGACAGGGCTAGCGGCGCCGAAGCGGGGACCGAGGGAGGGAGAGAGGGCTCAGGGGCGGACAGGGCTAGCGGCGCCGAGCGGGGACCGAGGGAGGGAGAGAGGGCTCAGGGGCGGACAGGGCTAGCCGCGCCGAGCGGGGACCGAGGGAGGGAGAGAGGGCTCAGGGGCGGACAGGGCTAGCGGCGCCGAGCGGGGACCGAGGGAGGGAGAGAGGGCTCAGGGGCGGACAGGGCTAGCGGAGGAGAAGAAGAACAAGGGAAGGGAGGAGGAGAGTGGACACTACAGGATTAAATCTGCCCTCCTCCTCCTCTCCTCTCGTTTTAATCAAAGAGCTCCGTCTGGAGCGCATGCCTCACTGCCTCCTGTACACACACTACGAAGAGCTCACACACACTCAAAACCCTGGACACAGACGCTGGTCTACTAAAATCAGCCCTACCTTTGATCTAGAGGGATACCATTTCTCCCACCTCCAAACCGTTTCATCTTGCCATTTCATAGAATATACTACCAATTCCCTCCAACACCAACTCTATCTGTCCTGCTGTCCACCTCAGGTAAAAACCACATTCAGTTAGAGAACCTCTCTACCCCCAGCTCATCTCCCCGCATCTCAAAAGGTTGTCTTTCTACTGCAGTCTCCTTTAAAACTACCATGTTTTGCATTGGAGAGTAAGAAGACGGGGATGAAGGGAGGAGGAAGGGAGCGAGAGGACGAGGCATGCGTTCCAAACAGCATTAATGGTTGGTTTCCTGCGAGCAGTGCCAGTCCTTTCAGGCAGCCCTGCTGGAACTAATCCACAGGCTCATTAATCTGGGGGGACAAATTAGTCATGGATGGACTTAATCCCAATATTCCCAGGGTTTAGACCAGGAAAGGGAGAAGAGGAATTTTTATCCAAATTGTGTTTTTTTAAAATAGTTTTGGGAAACTGGGTTGGATGTGGTAGGAACGGGTTAAGAGCTACTGGAGATTTGGAGAGAGAAGAGAGCAGAGCCGTACTCCAGCACGTCTGTGTGTGAGAGAGAGAGGGAAAGCAGTGTGTATGCTAGCTAGGCGACTGCTCTGAGCTCTGTGCCTGGTGGAGGGCTCTCACATGGCCTCTCGTCTCTTAGACAAGTGAAGGGAGAGAGAACTAGCAGACGTAAACTGAACGACATGGAGAGAATGAACGCCAAACAACCCAGGGAGAGAGAGACAGAAGAACAAACCAACCTACTAGCACCCGTACAGCCCTTCAAACCAATCTACTAGTACCCCGTACAGCCCTTCAAACCAACCTACTAGCACCCCATACAGCCCTTCAAACCAACACACTAGCACCCCGTACAGCCCTTCAAACCAACCTACTAGCACCCCGTACAGCCCTTCAAACCAACACACTAGCACCCCGTACAGCCCTTCAAACCAACACACTAGCACCCCGTACAGCCCTTCAAACCAACACACTAGCACCCCGTACAGCCCTTCAAACCAACACACTAGCACCCCATACAGCCCTTCAAACCAACACACTAGCACCCTGTACAGCCCTTCAAACCAAGCTACTAGTACCCCGTACAGCCCTTCAAACCAACCTACTAGCACCCCATACAGCCCTTCAAACCAACACACTAGCACCCCGTACAGCCCTTCAAACCAACACACTAGCACCCCGTACAGCCCTTCAAACCAACACACTAGCACCCCGTACAGCCCTTCAAACCAAAACACTAGCACCCCGTACAGCCCTTCAAACCAACACACTAGCACCCCGTACAGCCCTTCAAACCAACACACTAGCACCCTGTACAGCCCTTCAAACCAACACACTAGCACCCCGTACAGCCCTTCAAACCAACACACTAGCACCCCGTACAGCCCTTCAAACCAACCTACTAGCACCCTGTACAGCCCTTCAAACCAACCTACTAGCACCCCGTACAGCCCTTCAAACCAACACACTAGCACCCCGTACAGCCCTTCAAACCAACACACTAGCACCCCGTACAGCCCTTCAAACCAACACACTAGCACCCCGTACAGCCCTTCAAACCAACACACTAGCACCCCGTACAGCCCTTCAAACCAACACACTAGCACCCTGTACAGCCCTTCAAACCAAGCTACTAGTACCCCGTACAGCCCTTCAAACCAACCTACTAGCACCCCATACAGCCCTTCAAACCAACACACTAGCACCCCGTACAGCCCTTCAAACCAACACACTAGCACCCCGTACAGCCCTTCAAACCAACCTACTAGCACCCTGTACAGCCCTTCAAACCAACCTACTAGCACCCCGTACAGCCCTTCAAACCAACACACTAGCACCCTGTACAGCCCTTTAAACCAACACACTAGCACCCCGTACAGCCCTTCAAACCAACACACTAGATCCCCGTACAGCCCTTCAAACCAACCTACTAGCACCCTGTACAGCCCTTCAAACCAACCTACTAGCACCCCGTACAGCCCTTCAAACCAACACACTAGCACCCTGTACAGCCCTTCAAACCAACACACTAGATCCCCGTACAGCCCTTCAAACCAACACACTAGCACCCTGTACAGCCCTTCAAACCAACACACTAGATCCCCGTACAGCCCTTCAAACCAACACACTAGCACCCCGTACAGCCCTTCAAACCAACACACTAGCACCCCGTACAGCCCTTCAAACCAACACACTAGCACCCCGTACAGCCCTTCCAACCAACACACTAGCACCCCGTACAGCCCTTCAAACCAACACACTAGCACCCCGTACAGCCCTTCCAACCAACACACTAGCACCCCGTACAGCCCTTCAAACCAACACACTAGCACCCCGTACAGCCCTTCAAACCAACCTACTAGTACCCCGTACAGCCCTTCAAACCAACCTACTAGTACCCCGTACAGCCCTTCAAACCAACACACTAGATCCCCGTACAGCCCTTCAAACCAACACACTAGCACCCCGTACAGCCCTTCAAACCAACACACTAGCACCCTGTACAGCCCTTCAAACCAACACACTAGCACCCTGTACAGCCCTTCAAACCAACACACTAGCACCCTGTACAGCCCTTCAAACCAACACACTAGCACCCTGTACAGCCCTTCAAACCAACACACTAGCACCCTGTACAGCCCTTCAAACCAACACACTAGCACCCTGTACAGCCCTTCAAACCAACACACTAGCACCCTGTACAGCCCTTCAAACCAACACACTAGCTCCCCGTACAGCCCTTCCACATATGTTATCAAATAATTTTACCTCGTATCCTAGGCGGGAAGCCCTCTGGAGCAGGGTCTCTCCTGCGTTCTTGTTGACGATGAGCCTGCGGGCCTCGGGAGGCATGGGTCGGCTGGCAGGGGTAGAGATGGGCACCGGGGGGTTGGAGGGGGTTGGAGTGCTGTCCTGGGTCTCTGTAGGGCTGGGCAGAGGGCTGAGCTGGGGTGGCGGGGTGAGAGGGGGGGCGGGGGAGGAGTGGGAGTAATCCGACAGGGATGAAGACCTCCTCCGCCTCTCGCTGCATCGCTTTTCCTTGACCTGCTGTGTGTGATGGGGGGAGGGAGTGAGAGGGAGAACTTAATAAGAGTCTGCATGTCAGATCTTCCACACACATACTGAGATATCCTCTTTCCTGTGTGTGTGTGTGGCTCGAAAAGACGCTGCCTTACAGGCTCGTCCCTTACTGACACACCTGACACATGGCCGTGGAGTGGGGCAACAACAGAACAGAGGAGAGAAAGAGTCTGAAAGAGGAACACGATACTGAGGTTATCAGAGCGCTGTCCGTCTTTCAGACTCCCCTTCCCTCTATTTTTACAGTCTGAGCTGCTCTCTTCCACCCCCCCCTCCGTCCTCACCCTCTCTGCGGAGGTTATCCTTTATGTCCTCCACTTCCTTTCTTCTCTCTCCCTCCTTTTTCCCTACTCCTTCCTCTCCCTCTATGGAGATTAGGGTCGCTGGTCTAGTCTAGGGTGAAGTGCTAATTATTCCCGACCACAGGTTGTGTGTGTGTGCGCACTGCGGGTCCTACACACACACACACACACACACACACACACACACACACACACGTGGTGGCTGCGCGGTGGCGGGGCTAATAAATGTCAGCGCTTCTCCAGGGGCCCTGGCCGTGGCCTCGCAAAGTCATTTATAACCATGAGCACTGGCTTGTCACAGAGAGATGGGGGGGGGAGTGAGAGCGTGACTTGACTGCCCACCGCCAGAAATGCCCCAGGATACACATGCGCACCCAATTGTTACTCCAAAATGTAAAGCTCCTAACAAAAAGTTGATTTTCTCATACGCTTCCTTTGTAACACTGTTATAAGTTAAGCAAAGACAGCCATTATTGCAACACACTGCAGTTACAAATTCTACTCATATAACTTCAACACTGCAGTTACAAATTCTACTCATATAACTTCAACACTGCAGTTACAAATTCTACTCATATAACTTCAACACTGCAGTTACAAATTCTACTCATATATCTTCAACACACATTCCTGATGGTTGGCCAGCCAGTTAGCATCAATAGTTGATGGTTGGCCATCCAGTTAACATCAATAGTTGATGGTTGGCCATCCAGTTAAAAACCTCTTGAGTGTAGGGGGCAGTATTATTGATGTTTGGATGAAAAACGTACCCAAATGAAACTGCCTATTTCTCAGGCCCATAATCTAGAATATGCATATAATTGTCAGATTAGGATAGAACACACTCTAAAGTTTCCAAAACTGTCAGAAATATTGTCTGTGAGTATAACAGAACTGATATTGCAGGCGAGAACCTAAGGAAAATCCAACCCGGAAGTGCTGTTTTTCCTGAAAGCACCCGGTTTCATTGCCTGCCTTCACTCCATTTAAAGGGATATCAACCAGATTCCTTGTCCCATGGCTTCCCCATGGTATGAACAGTCTTTAGACCTAGTTTCAGGGTTTTATTTTGAAAAATGAGCGAGAAAGATCACATCGCGTCATTGTATGGCTGGGTGCCAGCAGCGTTTTGCATGCGCAACAGCTTGGAGCAGACATTTTCTCTCTCCTATTGAAGAAGCTACAGTCCCGGTTGAAATATTATCGATTATATTTTGCAAAAACAACCTGAGGATTGATTATAAAAACTATTTGACATGTTTCTACGAACTTTACGGATACTATTTGGAATTTTCCTCTGCTCCGTCGTGACCGCTCGGGCCTGTGGATTTCTGAACATAATGCACCAACCAAATGGAGGTATTTTGGATATAAAATCATCTTTATGGAACAAAAGGAACATTTATTGTGTAACTGGGAGTCTCGTGAGTGCAAAAATCAGAAGATCATCAAAGGTAAGCAATTAATTTTATTGCTCTTCTGACTTTCGTGACCAATCTACTTGGCTGCTAGCTGTTTGTAATGTTTTGTCTGCTGAGAGAGATGTCCTTACATAAACGTTTGGTATGCTTTCGCCGAAAAGCTTTTTTGAAATCTGACATGCCAGGTGGATTAACAACAAGCTAAACTGTGTTATGCTATATCGCACTTGTGATTTCATGAAAATTTAATATTTTTTGTAATTTAATTTGAATTTGGCGCTCTGATATTGACGAAAATTATCCCGGTAACGGGATGGGTGCATCAATAAGTTAATATCAATAGTTGATGGTCGGCCATCCAGTTAATATCAATAGTTGATGGTTGGTTATCCAGTTAATATCAATAGTTGATGGTTGGTTATCCAGTTAATATCAATAGTTGATGGTTGGTTATCCAGTTAATATCAATAGTTGATGGTCGGCCATCCAGTTAGTATCAATAGTTGATGGTTGGTTATCCAGTTAGTATCAATAGTTGATGGTTGGTTATCCAGTTAGTATCAATAGTTGATGGTCGGCCATCCAGTTAGTATCAATAGTTGATGGTCGGCCATCCAGTTAGTATCAATAGTTGATGGTCGGCCATCCAGTTAATATCAATAGTTGATGGTCGGCCATCCAGTTAATATCAATAGTTGATGGTTGGTTATCCAGTTAATATCAATAGTTGATGGTTGGTTATCCAGTTAATATCAATAGTTGATGGTTGGTTATCCAGTTAATATCAATAGTTGATGGTTGGTTATCCAGTTAATATCAATAGTTGATGGTTGGTTATCCAGTTAATATCAATAGTTGATGGTTGGTTATCCAGTTAGTATCAATAGTTGATGGTTGCTACATCTAGATTGTTACCCTGAGTGTGACAACGCTTTATGTAAATATTACCTCCATGTATGAGATGATAAAATGCTATATTTTAAATGGGATCTGAAAACCCCTCCATATTTAGGCTCCGCATTCTGAAGACACGTTAAATGAATGTGACGCTTCTAAAAGGAAAGTAACATGAGAGACGTTACGATGCTTTCATGATATAGATCTGCACAGTGTGTGTGTGTGTGTGTGTGTGTGTGTGTGTGTGTGTGTGTGTGTGTGTGTGTGTGTGTGTGTGTGTGTGTGTGTGTGTGTGTGTGTGTGTGTGTGTGTGTGTGTGTGTGTGTGTGTTTGGACACGTCTGTCAGCGACGGCGCTCGCAGGAGCCAGCGAACGGCAAACAGGATACAGCCACCGCGTCTGCCCCGGAGAGATCTCTGTGTGTGTGTGTGTGAATACCGCAGCAGGCGGAAGGAGGAGGAGAACGAGAGGCTCGGGAGCAGAGAGGCTCGGGAGGAGGGCTGTGTGTGTGTGTGTGTGTGTGTGTGTGTGTGTGTGTGTGTGTGTGTGTGTGTGTGTGTGTGTGTGTGTGTGTGTGTGTGTGTGTGTGTGTGTGTGTACGTGGTGTGATTCTGCAGGTGCCGTGCTGACAGCTGCTGCGCTGGGTAATTCCTCAGGGCTGGACGGACAGACACGCCAGCACACACACACACACACACACACACAACAACTCCTGCAGTATACTCAGTATTGTGATCTACATAGCCAGAGACAAGGCTCTCACAGACATGACACACCAGCCGAGGCCCATTCCCGCTCCCTGGGGTTGCTGTGTTTTGTGAAGAATGTGCTACCGTCACAGAGTCCAGACCTCTAGAGCACACTCACCCTCTACCCTCTTTCCCTTCCTCCCTCCCTCACTCCTTCCATCCCTCCTCTTCCAGTCTGGGGCGGATTGTGCTCAGAGCAGGGGGAGGTCACAGCAGCGACACACAAACACACACTCGCAGTGACCCCAAGCACATCTCCCTCTGAGCTTTCCCAGTGAGCTCCAATAAGCTCCATATTTGTAATAATCAACATGGTTGTGATTTGAAGCATATTTAAGGAGCTCTGCCCAGGGGGGGATTTCAGCCAATGGGAACACACAGTGGAACACAGAGGACTCGATCTCTCACACACTGGGAGAGAGGATTACAAAAAAACAGAGAGAATGTTTCCGCAAGAGTGTGTGCACAAAAGCTTGAAAAGGAGTGTGTGTGTTCCACTCACCTTATTCTCCCTCTCTTCCCTCAGTTCTACATTCCCCAGCCTCTCTCTCTCCCTCTCTTCCCTCAGTTCTTCAATCCCCAGCTTCTCTCTCTCCCTCTCTTCCCTCAGTTCTTCAATCCCCAGTCTCTCCCGCTCCCTCTGGCTGGTGTGTTTAGTCTTGCACTGCCGCTTGCCCTTGGGCTTGTCCTGGTCGCCGTGCCAACGGAGTCTGGGAGCCACTAGGTCCCCCGTTGGGTTAGGTTCATGGTCGGGGTGAGGGCCGGGGGGTCCCAGTCCCAAAGCGCTGGTCCTGCGGTGTTCTTTTAGCCTCTGTCTCTTGTCTGACAGCCGTGGAGGGCTGGGGGTGAGGGTGATGTGGGGGTGTGCAGGGGCCAGGGAGTGAAAGGGGGTGAGGGCAGGGGTGGTGGTCTGCAGGGGTGGTTTTCTGACAGGGGTGGTGGACGGGGTCCGGTAGAGGCGGTCCCGATGCGCTGGGGTCAGAGGAACAGACGGCAGCACCACTAGACAGAGGGAGGGATGGGAGAGGTTAGCTGATCAAGTCCCGGCAAACAGAACCATCTCCCACAGAGCAAATACAACCAGCTAAATTACACTACAAATACTACTTATCCCCTGGCACTACTGGGAGTGGAGGCTTTTGTTCCAGCCCAGCACAAACACACCTGGTGGACCTGATAAAGATAGAATGGACTATTGTTTGTTTCAAGGCCATGTGCAACAGCCAACACCAGAAAAAAAGTCTGTTCTTTCCCAAGCGTCTCTTTTTTTCTAGGATGAAAACAAAACAAGCATGTACTTTTCTCCAAGGTCTCGTTAGAGAACGTGATGAGACAGAGGGCTGGGACTGAATGCTAGACTGACGTTCTCACGAAGACGTCCATGGTATCTGGGGAATCTGATCTAGAGGAGGGGGTTATGGGATACAGGAGGGATATATGAAATATGACAGACAGAGAGGGAAAACAGAGAGAGGTGAGAGATTGAGAGATGGAGAGTGATTGCAAAAGGGCAGCAAGCCTGCGAGACAAAGAGCGCGCGAGCGAGAGAGAGCGAGCGGGGGAGGGAGAAGGAGCAGAACAAAGAGAGCAAGAGGGAGTGCAGGAGAGAGTGAGAGAGCGAGAGAAAACACAAGGGAGTGGGGGGAAGCGAGAGGAGGGTGTGTGTCAGCTGTTTTCCATTGCGTGCACCAACAGAGACATGAAACATACGAAATGACAGACCCTGGGTGCAGCTGCAATACACAGCGATACACACACTCATTTGCACGCACACACACAGCGTTACACACACTCATTTACACGCGCACACACACAGCGTTACACACACTCATTTGCACGCACACACACGTGGTGAAGAGACAGAGAGGCGGTTTCAGAGAGCCAGTGGGGAGGTTTAACTCGTCCATCTGGTAAATGATTTATCGTGCTGGGCGAGAGGCTCGCTGCAAATGGCCTTCCTCCTTCCTCCTCCTCTGAGGATATCCAGAGGGGAGAGGCCAATCCACCACACACACGCACTCGTTCTCACACTTACCTGGTCACACACCACAGCTCTTTCCTAGTAAATGGAGGAGGGGCTACATGGTGTGAGGGAAAAATGACCCGTTCTATATTGTGTGCATGTCTCAAGAACTCTATGGACAGACTGGGTACCATGACAACAATAGGCACATGTTCTGCTTACCACAAAACAATTCCTATCTGCAGAGAACACAAGTGTGTGTGTGTGTGTGTGTCAACCTGTCTCACAGTATGCAGGGCGATGCCTATTATCCCCTAGCTACCTCTGACCCCCCCTCCCTCCCCCCAGCACAAGGAACAGTCCCCAGAAAGGTGTCGCGCACTAAAGCATGTGTGGTGTGTAAACCGCTTCCCTTCTCCAATAAGGTGTAATTAATACCCTGTACTGTTGTGTTTCCTCCAGGGCTTAGAAGACCCACTTTAAACATCATGTCACCCCTCATCCTATTCAACCCCTTTTACACCACTCAAGGTTTAACAGGGCTCTTATCTGCCTGGGCTGGAGCTGCACATCTTCAAATGAGTCAACGTACCCTGACAAACCCTGGGACAACGTGGAGGAGCTTTGAACACACCTCGAAACGCCCTGACAAACCCTGGGACAACGTGGAGGAGCTTTGAACACACCTCTAAACGCCCTGACAAACCCTGGGACAACGTGGAGGAGCTTTGAACACACCTCTAAACGCCCTGACAAACCCTGGGACAACGTGGAGGAGCCTTGAACACACCTCTAAACGCCCTGACAAACCCTGGGACAACGTGGAGGAGCTTTGAACACACCTCTAAACGCCCTGACAAACCCTGGGACGACGTGGAGGAGCTTTGAACACACCTCTAAACGCCCTGACAAACCCTGGGACAACGTGGAGGAGCTTTGAACACACCTCTAAACACCCTGACAAACCCTGGGACAACGTGGAGGAGCTTTGAACACACCTCTAAACGCCCTGACAAACCCTGGGACAACGTGGAGGAGCTTTGAACACACCTCTAAACGCCCTGACAAACGAGACTAATGGAAAGGGTGGGGTGTGTGTGTGTAGTGTCTAGTCACTTACACAGAGGGTGTGTGTGTGTGTCTGACTGAGCGGTGTGTGTAGCACAGGGGATGCGAAGGAGTGTGTGTGTCTGTTGCAAAGCGGATATCTATTTGTGGACCGTTGAGTGTGTGTGTGTGTGTGTGTGTGTGTGTGTGTGTTTGCTTGTAGGTTCATTAAACAACCATTAGAATGCAACATGGATGAAAAGTGATTCAGAGAAGAGCAGTTTGACTGACACACACCTCTGCATGTTCCATACGTCAGAGGAGCCGTGAGTGCTCACACAGTTAGACTCTTTACTGAAGACAAGAAAGGAAGATACGATATCAAGGAGAGAGATAGGAGAAAGAGAGAGGCGAGAGGGAATGGAATGGAGGGAAATAAATCAGAGATGCTAAATTGGAGACGCTGAGATGAGAAAGTGAGAGACAGAGGGGGAAGAAATACAATGGCTGGCGGAGAGAAAACCCCCCAGGAAAAAGCAGAGAGAGAGAACTGCTGGTTGAACTACCAGTGTTATTAACGGTGGAATCTCACACCTCATTATGCCCAGGCACGAGTTGCCACGGCGATATCGTTTAAGTGCCAGAGAGAGGTAGTGGGAGAGAGAACGTTGTGTGAGAGAGAGCAAGAGAGTCAGATGGACAGAAATCTAGAGAGAAGGAGAGAGGGACAAGCCGTCTGTCACCCAGACAACCACTAACATATCCCCAAAACAGCTGCCTACTGCCTTCGTTACCACACCAACACCTGGTGTTTCAAGGTTCACTGCTCAGCCCACTCCCCTGACCTCTGTTCTCTCTGTACCCCCGAAGGGAACATACAACACGTAGACTACGCTAGCTAGCTGGCGACAGGCCAATCTTCAAGGTCATTTAGCCAAGGCAACACGCCCGTAGCCTACAGTGAAAAGGTGGAAGATGGGAGCAAAGCTCGTCCCCAAAATGTTTAACTAATAAAATAGGTGCAGTGAAATGTGCAGTGAAATACATTCATGGTGCTGAATGCAGTGAGTGACTCAACGCTACAGTGCTGGAGTGGCTTTTATTGATGTTGAGTCAATAAAAGGTGGGGTTATTGTTCTTTATGGACGGTAGTAAAGAACATGATTATCATGCATTCCACATCCACACAGCTCAATGCCTCCGTGACTCAACTGAAAACTGTTGTCAACATCTGCCAGAAAGGATGGTTGGATGGATGAATATTATACGAAAACCCAAACTCTAGAAGACCCAAAATAAGCCATTTTTATCAACTTTGTTTTAACGTACCTCGCTCGATGTCGCCGTGACCAAACGTTTCATGGCACCAGGCGTGGCCGTTGACCTCTGACCTGCGTTTCAGGCTCCGGTCTTCCTGTGAGGCAACCTTCCTGTCTGTGACGCCAACCTCGGGGCACCCGTTGGGCAGGGTCGTCGTCATGGCCATGCTTCCGTTGACCTCTGTCGACCTCTGGGTGGCGGCCTGCCATTGGCTGAGCTCCTGGGCGAGGCGGGGCTTGCTGAGTCGGAGGCCGGTCAGCTCGATACACACCTTGAGGTTCTTTAGTTCCTCTGGAACGGACTCAGTGGGGCCTGGGGAGATGGACGACCAGAGGTTAAATCAACGTTTGGGAAACCAAGTCATTTTGGGTTAGATGATTTATGAAGTTCAGTCAGAGCAACAAGCTCCTGGAGATGAAAGAGAAAAGACCCCATTGAAGCTGTGTAATGGTACACTGGAAACCTTCTCCATCTCTCCTGTTCACCGTCCCTCCCCAAATCCACCAACACTTTCAATTAGAAATAATATATTAATGAACGGAAAACACATGAAAACATATCTTTCTCAAATTACATTTGGGTGGAAAAATCCAGTTGATCCTTTCCATATAAAGAGGCACGAATTGTAACGAAATGCGCTTGAATCTAATGAATTTAGTTGCATTGGAAGCTCAGCTAATAAAAGAAGATGAACATTTGTTTTTAAATGAAAAGCTGTGCTGTTGTGAAAGAGCTCACCTCCAACCCCCTGTTAACAACAAATGTGAGCAATTCCACAGAGTTTTAAATATAGAAGCGATTCTCAGAATGTTATTTTGGGTTGAAACCAAACTGGTCTGTTTGTGAAGCACGACACCGCAGAGCCCCTTGACGAATCACAGCTGAGTGTGTGTGTGTTTGGTTTCGTGTAGGCAACTGAACACAAATCACACTACATGAATAGACTGAGAAAGACACCACCACAAAAGAGAACGACAGAGGGAGAGAGGGAGAGAAGGAGTGAGAGAGCCCAGCCACATGAAAGCAGATGAATCCAGGCCCGGGAGAGAGTGATGACAGACAGGATGGGGGGATTCTCTTGTCACTGAGCGAGGGATGAGGAAGGAGGGAGAGAAAGAGGAAGGGAAGAATAATGGAGAGGTAAATAGATCCATGCCGAGGGCCCTTACCGTTGGTTAGCCTGGCTCTTTTGGATGGAACATCCAGCGTCTCCTCCTTCTCCTCTTCTCTCTCATTTTCCTCCCGCTCTTTCCCCTGGCTGTCGGCCTGGAGCGGCTGGCACGGTTCCAGGGCATATGCGTGTTTCCTGCCAGGCACCGTTGTGGGCATGGAGGCTGGCATGGTGGGCATGATGCCAGGGTTGGCATCCTTCTGGGCCAGCCTTTCCACTGGGGCCGTGGGCAGGCTGGCAGACCGCTCCCGTGGGAGCACACACACCCTCTCCTCTTTCTCCAGCATCATCCCCCTCTTCCTCTCCTCCAGGTCGGGGCCAGCCTGCTCCCTCTCTCTGGGAGGGAGGCCCTCGATGTGTGGGCATCGCTGGAGAACAGGCACTCTGTTGTTGGGGCACGCCAGCTGCACACCTGCACACACACACACACACACACACACACACACACAGAAGGGGGATAATCAAATACACTGAGCAGCACTGGAGAAACCACAGCACTCTCATCAAACTAAATCAGTTTAAAATGATGACCGCTGGTCCAGTCTCAAGACGAGGTAGAAAATACTCCCCACATAAACAGCAGCCACTAACCAGCCCAGCAGCCACCCCTATGTTTGGCCGAGGCCCACCATGCTCTTCCCACACACAGAGGCAGCAAGAGAGGCAGTGAGAGAAAGAGAGAGGCAGCGAGAGAGAGAGGCAGCGAGAGAGAGAGAGAGAGAGAGAGGCAGCGAGAGAGAGAGAGGCAGAGAGAGAGAGAGGCAGAGAGAGAGAAAGAGAGGCAGAGAGAGAGAGAGAGGCAGAGAGAGAGGCAGAGAGAGAGAGGCAGAGAGAGAGAGAGAGAGAGAGAGAGAGAGAGAGAGAGAGAGAGAGAGAGACTGGATCTTTCCAACTCCCTGGGCTCAAATTAGCTTCAAACATCAGCTCGGGCTGGCTTCCAGCTCTGCCCCCTATTCCCACCCACTGCTGCTTCCAGCTCTGCCACCCTATTCCCACCCACTGCTGCTTCCAGCTCTGCCCCCTATTCCCACCCACTGCTGCTTCCAGCTCTGCCCCCTATTCCCACCCACTGCTGCTTCCAGCTCTGCCCCCTATTCCCACCCACTGCTGCTTCCAGCTCTGCCCCCTATTCCCACCCACTGCTGCTTCCAGCTCTGCCCCCTATTCCCACCCACTGCTGCTTCCAGCTCTGCCCCCTATTCCCACCCACTGCTGCTTCCAGCTCTGCCCCCTATTCCCACCCACTGCTGCTTCCAGCTCTGCCCCCTATTCCCACCCACTGCTGCTTCCAGCTCTGCCCCCTATTCCCACCCACTGCTGCTTCCAGCTCTGCCCCCTATTCACACCCACTGCTGCTTCCAGCTCTGCCACCCTATTCCTACCCACTGCTGCTTCCAGCTCTGCCCCCTATTCCCACCCACTGCTGCTTCCAGCTCTGCCCCCTATTCCCACCCACTGCTGCTTCCAGCTCTGGCCCCTATTCCCACCCACTGCTGCTTCCAGCTCTGCCCCCTATTCCCACCCACTGCTGCTTCCAGCTCTGCCCCCTATTCCCACCCACTGCTGCTTCCAGCTCTGCCACCCTATTCCCACCCACTGCTGCTTCCAGCTCTCTCCCCTTCTCTCTGCCCTCTCTCTTTCCTTCTGTCCTCTCTCACTTTTCCAGACTTCCCTCCCTCCTCTGCATGTCCAGGGCTGTAAAAGGCTCCTTGAGAATGTCTCCAGGCTCTAAAGCAGCCGCTTGGATCAAAGGCAGCTGGTGGGGGTGTCTGCTCTCCATCGCCCGCTCTTTCTTTTTCCCCTTCTATCTTTCCACTCGCTTTCTCTCTCTCTTTCTCTGGCTGTAGCCCAGACCCTGGCTACATGCTGTGCTGCCTCACAGGGCTGCCCTTGTACTGGCCCTGCTCTGGGACACACACCCATCCCCCCAGGTCCTGTCCTGCCAGCGTCCCAAATATCTCTCCATCTGGCAAACAGCATCATATGACTCACGCCACTCCGCTCGGCACGGCGCGCACCCCATAACAACAGCGTCTGCGCCATGGCAACACGCCACCAAGGGGGGGGGGGGGGGGGGGTCACCATGGCAACGCGTGCCACTGCGTGCGATGTCCACTGGTTTCCAAAACATCCAGAGAGGAAGTTCACCCATGCCGTGCACTATGCGATAACAGCTACAGTGGGGCAAAAAACTATTTAGTCAGCCACCAATTGTGCAAGTTCTCCCACTTAAAAAGATGAGAGAGGCCTGTAATTTTCATCATAGGTGTACTTCAACTATGACAGACAATATTAGGAAAAAAAATCCAGAAAATCACATTGTAGAATTTTTTATGAATTTATTTGCAAATAATCAGTAACACACTACGCCGCCAGGGACTCAAATCTTGCAGTGCCAGACGTGTCCCCCTGCTTAAGCCAGTACATGTCCAGGCCCGTCTGAAGTTTGCTAGAGAGCATTTGGATGATCCAGAAGAGGATTGGGAGAATGTCATATGGTCAGATGAAACCAAAATATAACCTTTTGGTAAAAACTAAACTCGTCGTGTTTGGACGACAAAGAATGCTGAGTTGCATCCAAAGAACACCATACCTACTGTGAAGCATGGGGGTGGAAACATCATGCTTTGGGGCTGTTTTTCTGCAAAGGGACCAGGATGACTGATCCGTGTAAAGGAAAGAATGAATGGGGCCATGTATCATGAGATTTTGAGTGAAAACCTCCTTCCATCAGCAAGGGCATTGAAGATGAAACATGGCTGGGTCTTTCAGCATGACAATGATCCCAAACACACTGCCCGGGCAACGAAGGAGTGGCTTCGTAAGAAGCATTTCAAGGTCCTGGAGTGGCCTTGCCAGTCTCCAGATCTCAACCCCATAGAAAATCTTTGGAGGGAGTTGAAACTCCGTGTTGCCCAGCAACAGCCCCAAAACATCACTGCTCTAGAGGAGATCTGCATGGAGGAATGGACCAAAATACCAGCAACAGTGTGTGAAAACCTTGTGAAGACTTACAGAAAATGTTTGACCTCTGTCATTGCCAACAAAGGGTATATAACAAAGTATTGAGATAAACTTTTGTTATTGACTTAATACTTATTTTCCACCATAATTTGCAAATAAATTCATTAAAAATCCTACAATGTGATTTTCTGGATTTTTTCCCCTCATTTAGTCTGTTATAGTTGAAGTGTATCTATGATGAAAATTACAGGCCTCTCATCTTTTTAAGTGGGAGAACTTGCACAATTGGTGGCTGACTAAATACTTTTTTGCCCCACTTTATATGCCCTGCACTATGCCATAACAGCTATATGACCTGCACTATGCCATAACAGCTATATGCCGTGCACTATGCCATAACAGCTATATGACCTGCACTATGCCATAACAGCTATATGCCGTGCACTATGCCATAACAGCTATATGACCTGCACTATGCCATAACAGCTATATGCCGTGCACTATGCCATAACAGCTATATGACCTGCACTATGCCATAACAGCTATATGCCCTGCACTATGCCATAACAGCTATATGCTGTGCACTATGCCATAACAGCTATATGCCCTGCACTATGCCATAACAGCTATATGCCCTGCACTATGCCATAACAGCTATATGCTGTGCACTATGCCATAACAGCTATATGACCTGCACTATGCCATAACAGCTATATGCTGTGCACTATGCCATAACAGCTATATGACCTGCACTATGCCATAACAGCTATATGACCTGCACTATGCCATAACAGCTATATGACCTGCACTATGCCATAACAGCTATATGCTGTGCACTATGCCATAACAGCTATATGCTGTGCACTATGCCATAACAGCTATATGACCTGCACTATGCCATAACAGCTATATGCCCTGCACTATGCCATAACAGCTATATGACCTGCACTATGCCATAACAGCTATATGCCCTGCACTATGCCATAACAGCTATATGCCCTGCACTATGCCATAACAGCTATATGCCCTGCACTATGCCATAACAGCTATATGCCCTGCACTATGCCATAACAGCTATATGCCCTGCACTATGCCATAACAGCTATATGCTGTGCACTATGCCATAACAGCTATATGCCCTGCACTATGCCATAACAGCTATATGACCTGCACTATGCCATAACAGCTATATGCTGTGCACTATGCCATAACAGCTATATGCTGTGCACTATGCCATAACAGCTATATGCTGTGCACTATGCCATAACAGCTATATGACCTGCACTATGCCATAACAGCTATATGACCTGCACTATGCCATAACAGCTATATGACGTGCACTATGCCATAACAGCTATATGACCTGCACTATGCCATAACAGCTATATGCCCTGCATTATGCCATAACAGCTATATGCCCTGCACTATGCCATAACAGCTATATGACCTGCACTATGCCATAACAGCTATATGCCCTGCACCATGCCATAACAGCTATATGACCTGCACTATGCCATAACAGCTATATGCCCTGCACTATGCCATAACAGCTATATGCCCTGCACTATGCCATAACAGCTATATGCCCTGCACTATGCCATAACAGCTATATGACCTGCACTATGCCATAACAGCTATATGCCCTGCACTATGCCATAACAGCTATATGCCCTGCACTATGCCATAACAGCTATATGCCCTGCACTATGCCATAACAGCTATATGACCTGCACTATGCCATAACAGCTATATGACCTGCACTATGCCATAACAGCTATATGCCCTGCACTATGCCATAACAGCTATATGCCCTGCACTATGCCATAACAGCTATATGCCCTGCACTATGCCATAACAGCTATATGCCCTGCACTATGCCATAACAGCTATATGACCTGCACTATGCCATAACAGCTATATGACCTGCACTATGCCATAACAGCTATATGCCCTGCACTATGCCATAACAGCTATATGACCTGCACTATGCCATAACAGCTATATGCCCTGCACTATGCCATAACAGCTATATGCCCTGCACTATGCCATAACAGCTATATGACCTGCACTATGCCATAACAGCTATATGACCTGCACTATGCCGTAAGAGCTATAACACACAGCGTGTTGAAATATCTTCCCCTAATATAGACTCCAAATTCCTCTCCCACGCATTCTAATGATGTGGCTTCATATGCAAAGCAGCTCCTGTTATGGAGGAAGGACAGGGAAGGGTTAAATATGAAGGCTGTTTTGTTACAATAGAGAGAGAAAAACCCCTCCGTCAGCCCTCATGAGGAAGGGAGAGAGAGGGGGAGGCTAGGCAGGTCGGGCGGATGTGTTTACCTCCCCGTATCCGCTGGTTACGAGCTGCTGCACCGTGTTACAGCTCTGGGGCTGTCCCTGGGCAGGGAGGAAGTACGCAGCAGCTCTTTGAGGTAGGTAGGAGTGTGTGTGTGTGTGTGTGTGTGTGTGTGTGGAGCGCTCCGCGTTCCTCTTACCATCCTTCTCAGCCTCGTCTGTGAGGGCTGAGGCCCCTGGCCCCGTTCTGGCTGGGCCTTGGCAGCGCGCCCTGTCCTCTCCTCCATCTCCATCCCCCTCTCTCCGCTCACGCTGGCTGTCTGCCAAATCCACCGCCGCCCCCTCCTCCCTCCTTCTCCTTCAGTTCCAGCTCAGAGAAGCGCAGCATAGCACGCTACAGACACACACACACACACACACAGTCATGAGACCGACCCTGCGCTGCTCTCTTTTTCTCTCTCTCTCTCTCTCTCTCTCTCTCTCTCTCTCTCTCTGCACGAGGCCTCTTTCCCTGCTCCTCTACTAAGGGTCTGCGTCCCCAAAGGCCAAAGTGACTTCCTTCCTCCTTCCCTTATTTCCTCCCTTTAGTTATGGTCTCCTTTCCGTCATCTGCACTGACGTGGATGCAAGAGCTGACAGGGTGAACACCAGCCTCTGTAGAGCTGTTTGTTATGTAGCCTAACCTTCACCTGTCAACTTGTTGTGAGATCAGATTAGTGCAGATTGAGGAAGGAGAGGGGACAAGGAAAGGAAGCCATTTTAGACTCTCTGTTGACTCTCTCTGTAGCCGTTCATGCTTTACAGTGAGGTCACCTCAACAACAGCTAACAACATTGACATCAATAAAACAGTTTTGGTCTGGTAACAGAACTCCATGCCCCTTGTCCACTTTTACTCCTGACTGTCTGTCTAACAGAAACACACAAAAACAACGACAGAAAAGCCTGATTCTTCTACTACGCTCCTGAAACCGCAAAAACCAAAATGAAAATAATAATTTGTCAAATTTTGGAATAAGAAGTGTAAATGAACTGACCTCACAGTAAGCAGCAGGTTGACTTAATTTACTGTCCTCTTGTGTTAAGCCTTCCATCTAAGTAATTGAATTAAACGGGTACTCAATATTTTTGGCCAGTCATTTCAGTCATACAACTGTCATTTCAGTGATATAGAAAACAACTGACATTCATTGATATTAAAACCCATCCTATTAACATCACACAGTTATGCATATGAATTGATTTAATAAACAAGTCAGAGTAGCAAGGTGTGAATTAAGCAATAATTAAGCAATAAGGCCCACGCTGGTGTGGTATATGGCCAATATACCACGGCTAAGGGCTGTTCTTATGCACGACGCAACGCGGTATATTGGCCATAAACCACAAACCCCCGAGGTGCCTAATTGCTATTATAAATTGGTTACCAATGTAATTAGAGCAGTAAAAATACATGTTTTGCCATACCCGTGGTATACGGCTGTCATCCAATCAGCATTCAGGGCTCAAACCACCCAATTTATTTTAGCCTATAGATCATATTCAATACAACAGGGTTTCTGGCAGCTAAATGCCAATCTAGAAAGACATGAACACTGGAGCACACAATCTTGGGCGTCATAGAAACCTCCCTGTTGTGCTCCCATATAAAAAACATTAATTCAGTGGTAAATCAATGACCAGGTAGCAGAGGCTGAGGCTGGGGAATAGGGCTGGGAATAAGGCTGGGGTTGGGGAATGAGGCTGGGGAATAGGGCTGAGGCTGGGGAATAGGGCTGAGGCTGGGAAATAGGGCTGAGGCTGGGAAATAGGGCTGGGAATAAGACTGCGTTTGGGGAATGAGGCTGGGGAATAGGGCTGAGGCTGGGGAATAGGGCTGAGGCTGGGAAATAGGGCTGAGGCTGGGAAATAGGGCTGAGGCTGGGAAATAGGGCTGAGGCTGGGAAATAGGGCTGGGAATAAGGCTGCGTTTGGGGAATGAGGATGGGGAATAAGGCTGCGTTTGGGGAATGAGGCTGGGGAATAGGGCTGAGGCTGGGAAATAGGGCTGAGGCTGGGAAATAGGACTGGGAATAAGACTGGGGTTGGGGAATGAGCCTGGGGAATAGGGCTGAGGCTGGGAAATAGGGCTGAGGCTGGGAAATAGGGCTGGGAATAAGGCTGCGTTTGGGGAATGAGGCTGGGGAATAAGGCTGCGTTTGGGGAATGAGGCTGGGGAATAAGGTTGGGGTTGGGGAATGAGGCTGGGGAATAAGGCTGGGTTTGGGGAATAAGGCTGGGGTTGGGGAATGAGGCTGGGGAATAAGGCTTGGGTTGGGGAATGAGGCTGGGGAATAAGGCTGGGTTGTGGAATGAGAGGGGGAATAAGGATGGGGTTTGGGGAATGAGGCTGGGGAATAAGGCTGGGGTTGGGGAATGAGGCTGGGGAATAAGGCTGGGGTTGGGGAATGAGGCTGGGGTTGGGGAATGAGCCTGGGGAATAAGGCTGGGGTTTGGGGAATGAGCCTGGGGAATGAGGCTGGGGTTGGGGAATGAGCCTGGGGAATAAGGCTGGGGTTGGGGAATGAGGCTGGGGAATAAGGCTGGGGTTGGGGAATGAGGCTGGGGAATAAGGCTGGGGTTGGGGAATGAGGCTGGGGAATAAGGCTGGGGTTGGGGAATGAGGCTGGGGAATAAGGCTGGGGTTAGGGAATGAGGCTGGGGAATAAGGCTGGGGTTGGGGAATGAGGCTGGGGAATAAGGCTGGGGAATGAGGCTGGGGAATAAGGCTGGGGTTGGGGAATGAGAGGGGGGAATAAGACTGGGGAATAAGGCTGGGGTTGGGGAATAAGGCTGGGGTTGGGGAATGAGGCTGGGGTTGTGGAATGAGGCTGGGGAATAAGGCTGGGGTTGGGGAATGAGAGGGGGGAATAAGGCTGGGGTTGGGGAATGAGGCTGGGGAATAAGACTGGGGTTGTGGAATGAGAGGGGGGAATAAGGCTGGGGAATAAGGGCGAGAGCCGCTCTAGTTGCAGGGCTGTGTTGAGTCGGTTTAGCGGAGGTTGGGCTGCTAGCGGGCGCTAATCTCCACCGTCGGAGAAGGACTGGGAATTGGCCAGTATTTCACTAGAGCAGAGCTGAGAGAGCCAGGCTGTCTCTGCACCCCAGCGCTCAGCCAACAGAGCTAGGGGGGGGGAGGATGGGGGAGAGGGGGAGGGGAGGTTAACAGAGTATAATTTGAGGACAGAGGAGCCTTTTGGGGACTGGGTGAAGGGAGGGGGCTGGCTGCTCTACCTCTATCCCTCCCCTCCTTCACCAACATCTATCCCCCCATCCCCAGGCCTCACCTGCAGGTTAACAATAGCCCGGGGCTGTAAGAGCCTGACAGGCCGCCATGGCACACACACACACACACACACACATACACAGCCCGCAGCTTAGCTTCTGCCTGGCTGAGCAGCACGGGAACACACACACACACACACACAGCGTGTTGTGTTCACTCGCTCTCTCTGCGAACTAAAACACCACCGCAGTGGAGGGCAGCTCCACGGGCTCATAGCGTGGGCGGGGGTGAGGAGGCGGGAGGATTGCAGGAAGGGAGGGAGGGAGACAGAGGGGAGGCAAGGCAACGGCCAACAGTAATTATACTGGAGCTTGTGGAGACGGGGCTTGGCAGGGCAGGGGGGCTGATACAGAGCAGAGAGCTTTGTACTTCCAACTCCACTGCTCTCTATAGACCACCATGTCCTTTAGATCTGCCCAGTGAAACCTGACTGGCTGAAATCTTAGAAAGACCCATCCTATCAGTCTTCCTTCCTTATGGTCCAAACTGCTAAAACACCAGATGAAAGTCATCATCAAATCCCAAATCTTGATTTTCAATCAGGTGTGTTTTTCCTGGGTTGGAACAAAAGCCAACACATACTGCTTCGCTGTAGGAACCAGGAAAGGAGATGATTTTAAAGACTTTAAAAGGGTTAGGTATGTATGTGTTCTGGGAGATTACCTGCAGTGCCCGCTGCTCTCTGCTTAGCTTGCTGGAGTCGGCGTAAAGCTCGGTGGTGACACACTTGATGCGGTCACCAACGTAGCCAGAGGAGTTAGCGATGCGCTTGGCCAGGCTGGACCTCCTGGCCCTGGGGCAGCCTTGGTCGTCGTACTCCTCACCCTCGTGGGACTCTGTGTCCGTGTGCATGTCCTTGTCCAGGTCCGAGTAGTGGTCCATGGTCCTTTCATTCCTAAACCCAGATTCGTTCAAGGTGCGTTCCCTAGGAGAGTGGTCTGCGGAGGTGCGGTCCTCGGAAGAGCGGACCCTACATGTAAGATCCACACGTGTACGGTCCCAAGAGCTGCGGTCCTTAAAAGTACAGTCCTCATGCGTATGGTCCCAGAAACTGCGGTCCCCAGAACTACGGTCCACAGAGGTGTGGTCCTCAAAAGTACAGTCCCTGCTCTTAAGGCCCTCTAAAGATTGGTCTCTACAGTCCCAAGAGGTGCGGTCTCCAGAAGTCCTTGCGCAGCGAAGGGTCTGCTCCTCTGGCAGGTCAGAGATGGGGCTGCTTTCTGAAGGGCTGGGGCTGTCCTCCTCATGTCTGGGGAAAGGGCAGGGGGAGAGGGAGGGGGGCTCAGGACAGAGGGAGGAAGGGTGGAAGCCCAGCCACAGCTGGCTGCGTTGCTGCTGGTCTGCCTGCCTGTGGGCCTGGCCTGGCCTGAGTTCAACAGCCTGGCCGGTACGGAGCATGTGCTGGAGCTCTGCCTCTCTCCCCTCGTTTCTCCCGATACTCCCACTACCCACAGGTTTGGAAGGGTCGCCTCTCTTAGCGCATGGAGAGACAGCTTTGGTCAGGGGAGAGTCGCTGTCCCCATCGTCTTGGATTAAGTCGATACAGACTATCTCCTCTCTAGCTCCCGTCAGGGGCTTGTGGTTGAGGCTCTTTGAGCCCAGGCCTGTGGACCTGTCGGTCTCTCTGTCCCCTCTGCGGGTGTGTTTAGTGTCTGGGGCCTGGGTCTTGTAGGCCGGGGCAGAGCCCTCGTGGTGCTGCCAAATCTTCTCCTTGGGCCTGGACCTGAGCTCCTGCAGGCGCTCGCTGGTCTTGAGGTCCAGGCTTGTGTGGGGGGAGGACATGAGGGGGTGGACCATCTCCTGGGAGTCATGGAAGGTCAGGTAGTCCCCGTGGCTGGGGGGGATGCCGTATGGGAGGCCATGCTTTGGGGGCAGGCGGGGTGGGTACAGGCTGCTGCTGCCCAGCAGAACAGGGTGAGGGTACAGTGGGCCTTTGCCTGGCATGGACATGTGGGGCAGGGACATGCTCTCCTGGACCGAGTAGGGCAGGTATCTGTTAGCGTAAGCTAGGCTAGGGGGCAGATAGCCGTCACTCTGGGGGAGGTAGAGGTGGCTGGGGGGGTGGCCGGATGGATGGCTGTTGTCTAAGTGGGGCGGCTGCTGGGGTTTGAAGGGCATCTCCTGAGCCTCTGGTTTCTTCAGGGGTTTCCCAGAAGAGGGATGGCTGCCCACTCTGTTGGAAGAGGGGGCTGTCTCAGAGTAGTTGGGGGAGGATCTTAGCCAATCACCGTTGACCTTGGGAGAGGGGGAGGCAGAGGACGGTCGGCTCCCAGAAGGGGCTAGCACAGCTGGGGCATGGCTGGGGGCGACAGCCCCATCGACCTCACCAATCCTGGGACAGGAAGAGCTTCGCTGCTGCGGCGAAGACAAGTTCTCCAGGTTTTTATGTTTGATGACGGAGGGGTCTTTGTTGTGGTTGGCGTCTGAGCTGGAGCTGTCGTGGACCGGGGTCGGGCTGGGCACCACCCAGGAGGAGCGTAAAGTGCTAATGATCTCAGGCCTCTCAGAGGTTTTGGAGGAAGCCCCTGACGGGGAGAGGGTCTCTTTGAGGAGCTCCCGGCTGGGTGGTAAGCCGTATCGAGCCGCGGGCGAGTAGCCCGGCTTAGCCAAGGCCTCTAGTTTTGGGGGGAATCCGTTGGGGGAGCCTTCCAACTCCAGGATTTTGGCTGACAGATCCAGAGGCTTGTCCGCAGGGTCTTTGGCAGGAGCCTGTAGTACTGCTGGTCTATCAGAGGACAAAGTCTTTAAAGGGGACTGGCTCCGCTTCCTTTCCCCATTCCTCCCCACATTCCTGTGCTCTGAGCTGCTGCCCTGCTCTTTGGCTTTGTGGGTGTTGCTGCCGGACCGCACCGGGGAGCGGTGCTCAGAGGACATGCTGCTCATGTAGAAAGGATGGGACACCGACAGGGAGGAAGAGGTGGTGGTGGTGGAGGAGCAGGGAGGGCTTCTGAACAGTGACTTCTGGATGTCCAAAGTGCTGTTGTCTATGAGAGGAGAGGGGGGAGGGACTGAGGTCTGGGGAGGGGCTGTGCGGGGGGACTGCATTATAAGTGCTTGGGTGGAGTCCACTGGTAGGCTGCTGCTAATGCCAGTCCCAGCACTACTACTGGTAATACTGCTACTGTTGTGAATGCTGCTGCTGCCAGAGCTCTTACTAGAGGAAGTCCGGCTGAGCTTACTACTGCTGCTGTTGTTGTTGTGCTGCCTGTCACTATGGGACTGGGGCTGCCTGTCTCTACTGTGTGACTGGTGATGGGGTTGGGACTGCCTGTCACTATGTGACTGGGGTTGGGACTGGGGCTGCCTGTCACTGTGTGACTGGTGATGGGGTTGGGACTGGGGCTGCCTGTCACTATGTGACTGGTGATGGGGTTGGGACTGGGGCTGCCTGTCACTATGTGACTGGTGATGGGGTTGGGACTGGGGCTGCCTGTCACTATGTGACTGGTGATGGGGTTGGGACTGGGGCTGCCTGTCACTATGTGACTGGTGATGGGGTTGGGACTGGGGCTGCCTGTCACTATGTGACTGGTGATGGGGTTGGGACTGGGACTGCCTGTCACTATGTGACTGGTGATGGGGTTGGGACTGGGGCTGCCTGTCACTATGTGACTGGTGATGGGGTTGGGACTGCTGGTGGGCCTGGTGCTGCTGGTGAAGCTGGGAACCGTAGGGGGAGGCCTCGTGGTGGATCCGGGGCCCCAGGCCCTGCATCGGGGAGAGGGTGTTGGGGACCACCGTGGCCATGGGGATCCTCATAGGAGGGGCCAGGGGGGAGGAGATGGGGGCCGGGGGGTACGGGGGCATGTAGAAGAGGCGCTCTGCCCCAGCAGCACTACCCCCCGCCCCTCCACACAGGGACTGGTAGGCCAGGTGCTGGGGCAGGTAGGGTGAGGGCTGGGACAGGAACGAGGCCTTGTACATGTTGAGGGCTGCGTATTTGGAGGAGTCCAGGAAGGGGTACAGTCCGGGGTCCGCGTACGGGTTTACTGCCCAGGGAAGTCGCAGGAAGCCGTTGTTGCCGTTGAGGCCCAGCTCAGAGGGTTTATCTCCAGGCCCCACACGCCGCTCCATTCCCAGGCCCTCCCCTCCTCCACCAGGCCTCTGCAACCCAGGGGGAGAGCTCTTATACAGACCCACATAACCGTTACCAGGCTTCCTGCCGTCCAAGGTCAACCCTTCGGGTTTGTAGACTAGGTCGTAGCCCAGGGGCAAGGAGGAGACCCCCTCCCTGGCTTTTTCGGAGGCGGACAAGGTGCGGATGCCCGGGTAGACCATCCCTCCGTGGACGCGGAGGCTCTCCCTCATCAGGCTGCTACGGTCCATGCCCAGGGCAGCTAGCGGGTTCATTCTGCAAGCAGCACTCGCATCCACCTGCAACAAGACAACACACAACGCCAAAGAGAGGGATGAGAGACTGAGCCTTATAGCACTAAAGGGATGATATTCTCATTTATACATGTTTATGGTTTCTCAGCATACTGTGGAGTCCTATTAGACAAGCTCTTGTGATATTACATTAGAGAACATTAAAGTGAATAAACTCACTTTTGGAAATATAATAAGTTGAATTTCCCCTCAATAAAAACAGATCCACTATCAACTTTTAAAGCTGTAGTAAGACCCTCTTTAACAGTTAACACAAATCAAGAGACCACTATCCGTAGACGTGGGTATATTTTGTAGAATTTCCATTAGAGGCACATTAGTAATACATCTCCATTAATCAAGCACGGGGGGATTCATTTAACAGAGAGCTCCATTTTAAAATGCCCTGTCTCCATACTGTAACCACAACACTTAAGAACACGTCTCCGGACCCACTCTACAACAAGGGAAAGTCAAGGTCATTGGAGAGACGCCACACAAGCAGCAGAATATGGAGCCTTGCTTTGCAAATGGCACCTTATTCCCTATTTAGAGCACTACTCTGGTCAAAAGTAGTGCACTACATAGGGAATAGGGTGCCATTGGATTGAATCCTTGCTCTATCTGGCTCTTGTAAGAGGGAAGCGCTAGCTGCAGCTGATTCCTAACAGGGGAAGAGAAGCCTTTGAGGCAGCCAGGAAAACGACATGTATGAGTCTGATCCATCATCACTAGCATGGGGATTCATGTCTACCTGGATTGCTGATGTACCGCTACAGTAGACCAGCCCTCTGTTCTACTCCCACAGACCAAACCATACCTGGGTTCAAACAGTATTGGTTTTTATTCAAATACTTCAGCTGCACTTGACTGAGCCTGCCTGGCGCAATGGAACCAATGAAATCGTCCCAAAAGTGCACATTTTCACCCAACTCATACTGCAAGGCTCAATCAAACACTCAAAGTATTTTGCCTGCCATAGAGCGAGTCCATGACAGAGTAGAGTACTGATGCCAGGAAGTGGATTAATTGAGTATCCTGCCTGCCCACGGTACGGGGGCGGCTGTTTGATTCATCTCCTATTGGATCAACTGCAGGACCCATTTAGAAATGATAGCAGGCAGCCCAGTGGAGGAGTAGCTACACCACAGTAATCCTACATCCAAATGAAAACCAAAGCCCTTGTGGAGGGCTCTTCCAGGTCTGCCATACACTACATTACAGAGAGGGCTTCATATCGTAGCTTACCATGCTTTGTGTGATGTGGTGGTTCCTGGATGGTTAGATCCACATGGGTAGTCGGCCTCCCACCATCCCTCACTGGTACAATCCTGTCAAGACAAAGACAGAACAACTGTGTGTTACCATCAATCAATCAATCAAATTTATAAAGCCCTTTTTACATCAGCAGACGTCACTAAATGCTTATACAGAAACCCAGCCTAAAACCCCAAAGAGCAAGCAATGCAGAAAAGCAGTGGCTAGGAAAACGTGCTTAGAAAGGCAGGAATCTAGAGCGCGACAAAGAGCGCAAGACTGAGTCAAAACAGCAGGTGACAAGGTAGCAGGTCGGGCGAACTGGTCAGGGTTCCTCTTAGAAAGAAAATATACAACTATCGGAACTAAGACGACAAATAATTGATGTTGGCACAAGATGGAGGGAGTTGAAGCAAAACTAACTAAATGATGCTGGTATGTGTATTGTTAAGAAAATAAAATCTTTGAACAAAAAAAGAAACCCAGCCTGAAACCGGGAGAGAGGAGGAAACCAAGAGAGAGGAAGAAACCGAGAGAGAGGAAGAAACCAGGAGAGAGGAGGAAACAGAGAGAGAAGAAGAAACCGAGAGAGAGGAGGAAACCGAGAGAGAGGAAGAAACCGAGAGAGAGGAGCAAACCGAGAGAGAGGAAGAAACTGAGAGAGGAGCAAACCGAGAGAGAGGAAGAAACTGAGAGAGGAGGAAAACAAGAGAGAAGAAACTGAGAGAGGAGGAAACCAAGAGAGAAGAAACTGAGAGAGGAGGAAACCGAGAGAGAGGAGGAAACCGAGAGAGAGGAGGAAACCGAGAGAGAGGAAGAAACTGAGAGAGGAGGAAACCAAGAGAGAAGAAACTGAGAGAGGAGGAAACCGAGAGAGGAGAAAACTGAGAGAGGAAGAAACTGAGAGAGGAGGAAACCGAGAGAGAGGAAGAAACTGAGAGAGGAGGAAACCAAGAGAGAAGAAACTGAGAGAGGAGGAAACCGAGAGAGAGGAAGAAACTGAGAGAGGAGGAAACCAAGAGAGAAGAAACTGAGAGAGGAGGAAACCGAGAGAGGAGGAAACCAAGAGAGAAGAAACTGAGAGAGGAGGCAACCGAGAGAGAGGAGGGAATCGAGAGAGAGGAGGCAACCGAGAGAGAGGAGGAAACCGAGAGAGAGGAGGAAACCGAGAGAGAGGAAGAAACTGAGAGAGGAGGAAACCAAGAGAGAAGAAACTGAGAGAGGAGGAAACCAAGAGAGAAGAAACTGAGAGAGGAGGAAACCGAGAGATGAGAAAACTGAGAGAGGAGGAAACCGAGAGAGAAGAAACTGAGAGAGGAGGAAACCGAGAGAGAGGAGGAAACCGAGAGAGAGGAGGAAACCGAGAGAGAGGAGGAAAAACCGAGAGAGGAGGAAACCGAGAGAGGAGAAACCGAGAGAGAGGAAGTAACTGAGAGAGAGGAGAAAACCGAGAGAGAGGAAGTAACTGAGAGAGAGGAGGAAACCGAGAGAGAGGAGGAAACCGAGAGAGGAGGAAACCGAAAGAGAGGAAGAAACCGAGAGAGAGGAAGAAACCGAGAGAGGAGGAAACCGAGAGAGAGGAGGCAACGGAGAGAGAGGAGGAAACCGAGAGAGAGGAGGAAACCGAGAAAGAGGAGGAAACCGAGAGGAGGAAACCGAGAGAGAGGAGTGAAACCGAGTGAGAGGAGGAAACCGAGAGAGAGGAGTGAAACCGAGTGAGAGGAGCAAAACCGAGAGATAGGAGGAAAACCGAGAGAGTAGAAACCGAGAGAGAGGAGGAAACCGAGAGAGAGAGGAGGAACCGAGAGAGAGGAAGAAACCGAGAGAGAGGAGGAAACCGAGAGAGGAAGTAACCGAGAGAGGAGGTAACCGAGAGAGAGGAGGAATCTGAGAGAGGAAGTAACCGAGAAGAGGACGTAACCGAGAGAGAGGAGGAAACCGAGAGAGAGGAGAAAACCAAGAGAGGAGGAAACCGAGAGAGAGGAGGAACCGAGAGAGAGGAGGCAACCGAGAGAGAAAAAGAAACTGAGAGAGGAGGAGGAAACCGAGAGAGAGGAAGAAACCGGGAGAGCAGACAACCGAGAGAGAGGAAGAAACCGAGAGAGAGGAAGAAACCGAGAGAGAGGAAGAAACCGAGAGAGAGGAGGAAACCGAGAGAGGGGAAAACAGAGAGAGAGGAGGAAACCGAGAGAGGAGGAAACCAAGAGAGAAGAAACTGAGAGAGGAGGAACCAAGAGAGAAGAAACTGAGAGAGGAGAAACCGAGAGAGAGGAGGAAATCGAGAGAGAGGAGGAAACCGAGAGAGAGGAGGAAACCGAGAGAGAGGAGAAACTGAGAGAGGAGGAAACCAAGAGAGAAGAAACTGAGAGAGGAGGAAACCGAGAGAGGAGAAAACTGAGAGAGGAAGAAACTGAGAGGAGGAAACCGAGAGAGAGGAAGAAACTGAGAGAGGAGGAAACCAAGAGAGAAGAAACTGAGAGAGGAGGAAACCGAGAGAGAGGAGGAAACCGAGAGAGAGGAGGAAACCGAGAGAGGAGGAAACCGAGAGAGAGGAGGAAACCGAGAGAGAGGAGGAAAAACCGAGAGAGGAGGTAACCGAGAGAGGAGAAAACCGAGAGAGAGGAAGTAACTGAGAGAGAGGAGAAAACCGAGAGAGAGGAGGCAACCGAGAGAGAAAAAGAAACTGAGAGAGGAGGAGGAAACCGAGAGAGAGGAAGAAACCGGGAGAGCAGACAACCGAGAGAGAGGAAGAAACTGAGAGAGGAGGAAACCGAGAGAGAGGAAGAAACCGAGAGAGAGGAGGAAACCGAGAGAGGGGAAAACAGAGAGAGGAGGAAACCGAGAGAGAGGAGAACTGAGAGAGAAGAAACCGAGAGAGGAAGAAACCGAGAGAGGAGGAAACCGAGAGAGCGAAGAACCGAGAGGGGGAAAGGAAAAAGCGAGAGAAAGGAGGCAACTGAGAGAGAGGAGGAAACCGAGAGAGGAGGCAACGGAGAGAGAGAGGAAACCGAGAGAGAGGAGGAAACCGAGAAAGAGGAGGAAACCGAGAGAGGAGGAAACCGGAGAGAGAGGAGTGAAACCGAGTGAGAGGAGGAAACCGGAAGAGAGGAGTGAAACCGAGTGAGAGGAGCAAACCGAGAGATAGGAGGAAACCGAGAGAGTAGAAACCGAGAGAGAGGAGGAAACCGAGAGAGAGGAAGAAACCGAGAGAGGAAGTAACCGAGAGAGGAGGTAACCGAGAGAGAGGAGGAAACTGAGATAGGAAGTAACCGAGAGAGGAGGTTACCGAGAGAGAGGAGGAAACCGAGAGAGAGGAGAAAACCAAGAGAGGAGGAAACCGAGAGAGAGGAGGAAACCGAGAAGAGAGGCAACCGAGAGAGAAAAAGAAACTGAGAGAGGAGGAAACTGAGAGAGAGGAAGAAACCGGGAGAGCAGACAAACCGACGAAGAGAGGAAGAAACTGAGAGAGGAGGGAACACGAGGAGAGAGAAGAACTGAGAGAGAGGAGGAAACCGAGAGGAGAGAAAACAGAGAGAGAGGAGGAAACCGAGAGAAAGGAAGGAAACTGAGAGAGGGAAGAAACCGAGAAGAGAAGAAACCGAGAGAGGAAAGAAACCGAGAGAGGAGGAAACCCGAGAGAGAGAAAGAAACCAAGAGGAGAAACCAGAGAGAGAGGAGAAAACCCGAGAGAGAGGAGAAAACCCGAGAGAGAGGAGAAAACCCCGAGAGAGAGGAGGAGGAAACCGAGAGCAAGAGGAGGAAACCGAGAGAGAGGAGGAAACCGAGAGAGAGGAGGGAAACGAGAGAGAGGAGGGAACCTAGAGAGAAGAGGCAACGAGAGAGAGGAAGAAACCGAGAGAGAGGAAGAAACCGAGAGAGAGGAAGAAACCGAGAGAGAGGAGGAAACCGAGAGAGAGGTGGAAACCGAGAGAGGAGGAAACCGAGAGAGGAAGTAACCGAGAGAGAAGAGGAAAATGAGAGAGAGGAAGAAACCGGGAGAGGAGGAAACCGAGAGAGAGGAAGAAACTGAGAGAGAGGAAGAAACCGAGAGAGAGGAAGAAACTGAGAGAGAGGAGGGAACCGAGAGAGAGGAAGAAACCGAGAGAGGGGAGGAACCGAGAGAGAGGAGGACACCGAGAGAGAGGAAGAAACTGAGAGAGGAAGAAACCCGAGAGAGAGGAAGAAACTGAGAGAGGAGGAAACCGAGAGAGGAGAAAACCAGAGAGAGAGGAAGAAACTGAGAGAGGAGGAAACAGAGAGAGGAGGAAAAAGAGAAAGAGGAGGAAACCGAGAGAGAGGAGGAAACCGAGAGAGAGGAGGAAACCGAGAGAGCGGAAGAAATTGAGAGAGGAGGCAACCGAGAGAGATGAAGAAACTGAGAGAGAGGAAGAAACCGAGAGAGAGGAAGAAACAGAGAGAGGAGGAAACCGAGAGAGAGGTGGAAACGAGGAGAGGAACGAGAGAGAAGACCGAGAGAGACGAAGCAGAAACCGAGAGAGGAGAGGAGGAACCCGAGAGAGGAAAGTACCCGAGAGAGAGGAGGAAAACGAGAGAGAGGAAGGAAACCGGGGGGAGGAGGAAGGAACCGAGAGAGGAGGAAACGAGGAGAGAGAGGGAAAACCGGAGAGGAGGAAACCGAGGAGAGGAAGAGGCGGAAACCGAAGGAGAGAGGAAGAAACTGAGAGAGGAAGAACCCCGAGAGAGAGGAAGATACTGAGAGAGGAGGAGGAAACCGAGGAGAGGAGAACACCCGAGAGAGAGGAAGAAACTGAGAGAGGAGGAAAACCGATGAGGAGGCAACGAGAGAGGATGAAACTGAGAGAGGAGAAAAAGTAGAGGAGGAAACCGAGAGAGGAGGAAACCGAGAGAGAGGACGGTAACAGAGAGAGCGGAGAAATGAGAGAGGAGGGAACCGAGAGAGATGAAGAAACCGAGAGAGAGGAAGAAACCGAGAGAGAGGAAGAAACAGAGAGAGAGGCGGAAACCGAGAGAGAGGTGGAAAACGAGAGAGAGGAGGAAACCGAGAGAGAGGAATAACCGAGAGAGAGAGGAGGAAACCGAGAGAGGAAGTACCCGAGAGAGAGGAGGAAACGAGAGAGGAGGAAACCGAGAGAGGAGGAAACCGAGAGAGAGGAGGAAACCGAGAGAGAGGAGGAAACNACCGAGAGAGGGGAGGAAACCGAGAGAGAGGAGGAAACCGAGAGAGAGGAAGAAACGAGAAGAGGAAGAAACCGAGAGAGAGGAAGAAACTGAGAGAGGAGGAAACCGAGAGAGGAAGAAAACCAGAGAGAGAGGAAGAAACCTGAGAGAGGAGGAAACAGAGAGAGGAGGAAAAAGAGAAAGAGGAGGAAACCGAGAGAGAGGAGGAAACCGAGAGAGAGGAGGAAACCGAGAGAGAGGAAGAAACTGAGAGAGGAGGCAACCGAGAGAGAGGAAGAAACTGAGAGAGAGGAAGAAACCGAGAGAGAGGAAGAAACAGAGAGAGGAGGAAACCGAGAGAGAGGTGGAAAACGAGAGAGAAGGAAACCGAGAGAGACGAAGAAACCGAGAGAGAGAGGAGGAACCGAGAGAGGAAGAACCCGAGAGAGAAGAGGAAAACGAGAGAGAGGAAGAAAACGAGGGAGAAGGAAAACCGAGAGAGGAGGAAACCGAGAGAGAGAGGGAAACCGAGAAGAGGAAGAGAAACCGAGAGAGAGGAGGAAACGAGAGAGAGAAGAAACTGAGAGAGGAAGAAACCCGAGAGAGAGGAAGAAACCGAGAGAGGAGGAAACCGAGAGAGGGAGAAACCGAGAGAGAGGAAGAAACTGAGAGAGGAGGAAACCGAGAGAGGAGGAAACCGAGAGAGGATGAAACTGAGAGAGGAGGAAAAAGTAGAGGAGAAACCGAGAGAGGAGGAAACCGAGAGAGAGGAGGAACAGAGAGAGCGGAAGAACTGAGAGAGGAGGAAACCGAGAGAGATGAAGAAACCGAGAGAGAGGAAGAAACCGAGAGAGAGGAAGAAAAGAGAGAGAGGAGGAAACCGAGAGAGAGGTGGAAAACGAGAGAGAGGAGGAAACCGAGAGAGAGGAAGAACCGAGAGAGAGAGGAGGAAACCGAGAGAGGAAGAACCCGAGAGAAGAAGGAGGAAAACGAGAGAGGAGGAACCGAGAGAGGAGGAAACCGAGAGAGAGGAGGAAACCGAGAGAGGGAGGAAACCGAGAGAGAGGAGGAAACCGAGAAAGAGGAGAAACCGAGAGAGGAGGAAACCGAGAGAGAGGAGTGAAACCGAGTGGAGGAGGAAACCGAGAGAGAGGAGTGAAACCGAGTGAGAGGAGCAAAACCGAGAGATAGAGGAAACCGAGAGAGTAGAAACCGAGAGAGAGGAGGAAACCGAGAGAGAGGAGAAACCGAGAGAGGAAGTACCGAGAGAGGAGGTAACCGAGAGAGAGGAGGAAACTGAGAGAGGAAGTAACCGAGAGAGGAGGTTACCGAGAGAGAGGAGGAAACCGAGAGAGAGGAGAAACCAAGAGAGGAGGAAACCGAGAGAGAGGAGGAAACCGAGAGAGAGGCAACCGAGAGAGAAAAAGAAACTGAGAGAGGAGGAAACTGAGAGAGAGGAAGAAACCGGGAGAGCAGACAACCGAGAGAGAGGAAGAAACTGAGAGAGGAGGAAACCGAGAGAGAGGAAGAAACTGAGAGAGAGGAGGAAACCGAGAGAGGAGAAAACAGAGAGAGAGGAGGAAACCGAGAGAAAGGAAGAAACTGAGAGAGGAAGAAACCGAGAGAGGAAGAAACCGAGAGAGGAAGAAACCGAGAGAGGAGGAAACCCGAGAGAGAGAAAGAAACCAAGATGAGAAAACCAGAGAGAGAGGAGAAAACCCGAGAGAGAGGAGAAAACCCGAGAGAGAGGAGAAAACCCGAGAGAGAGGAGGAACCGAGAGAGAGGAGGAAACCGAGAGAGAGGAGGGAAACCGAGAGAGAGAGGAAACCGAGAGAGAGGAGGGAACCTAGAGAGAAGAGGCAACCGAGAGAGAGGAAGAAACCGAGAGAGAGGAAGAAACCGAGAAAGAGGAAGAAACGAGAGAGAGGAGGAAACCGAGAGAGAGGTGGAAACCGAGAGAGGAGGAACGAGAGAGGAAGTAACCGAGAGAGAAGAGGAAATGAGAGAGAGGAAGAAACCGGGAGAGGAAGTAACCGAGAGAGAGGAAGAAACTGAGAGAGAGGAAGAAACCGAGAGAGAGGAAGAAACTGAGAGAGAGGAGGGAACCGAGAGAGAGGAAAGAAACCGAGAGAGGGGAGGAACCGAGAGAGAGGAGGACACCGAGAGAGAGGAAGAAACTGAGAGAGGAAGAAACCCGAGAGAGAGGAAGAAACTGAGAGAGGAGGAAACCGAGAGAGGAGAAAACCAGAGAGAGAGGAAGAAACTGAGAGAGGGAGGAAACAGAGAGAGGAGGAAAAAGAGAAAGAGGAGGAAACCGAGAGAGAGGAGGAAACCGAGAGAGAGGAGGAAACCGAGAGAGCGGAAGAAATTGAGAGAGGAGGCAACCGAGAGAGATGAAGAAACTGAGAGAGAGGAAGAAACCGAGAGAGAGGAAGAAACAGAGAGAGGAGGAAACCGAGAGAGAGGTGGAAAACGAGAGAGAAGGAAACCGAGAGAGACGAAGAAACCGAGAGAGAGAGGAGGAACCCGAGAGAGGAAGTACCCGAGAGAGAGGAGGAAAACGAGAGAGAGGAAGAAACCGGGGGAGGAGGAAACCGAGAGAGGAGGAAAACCGAGAGAGAGAGAGGGAAACCGAGAGAGGAGGAAACCGAGAGAGAGGCGGAAACCGAGAGAGAGGAAGAAACTGAGAGAGAAGAAACCCGAGAGAGAGGAAGAAACTGAGAGAGGAGGAAACCGAGAGAGGAGAACACCCGAGAGAGAGGAAGAAACTGAGAGAGGAGGAAACCGAGAGAGGAGGCAACCGAGAGAGGATGAAACTGAGAGAGGAGGAAAAAGTAGAGGAGGAAACCGAGAGAGGAGGAAACCGAGAGAGAGGAGGTAACAGAGAGAGCGGAAGAAACTGAGAGAGGAGGGAACCGAGAGAGATGAAGAAACCGAGAGAGAGGAAGAAACCGAGAGAGAGGAAGAAACAGAGAGAGAGGCGGAAACCGAGAGAGAGGTGGAAAACGAGAGAGAGGAGGAAACCGAGAGAGGAATAAACCGAGAGAGAGAGGAGGAAACCGAGAGAGGAAGTACCCGAGAGAGAGGAGGAAAACGAGAGAGGAGGAAACCGAGAGAGAGAGGGAAACCGAGAGAGAGAGGAAACCGAGAGAGAGGAGGAAACCGAGAGAGGAGGTAACCGAGAGAGAGGAGGAAACCAAGAGAGGAGGAAACCGAGAGAGAGGAAGAAACCGAGAGAGAGGAAGAAACAGAGAGAGAGGAAGTAACCGAGAGAGAGGTGGAAAACGAGAGAGAGGAGGAAACGGAGAGAGAGGAAGAAACCGAGAGAGAGAGGAGGAAACCGGGAGAGAGAGGAGTAAACCGAGAGAGAGAGAGGAGGAAACCGAGAGAGGAGGTACCCGAGAGAGAGGAGGAAAACGAGAGAGAGGAAGAAACCGAGAGAGAGGAAGAAACCGAGAGAGGGAAGAAACCGAGAGAGGGGAAGAAACCGAGAGAGAGGAAGAAACCGAGAGAGAGGAAGAAACCGAGAGAGAGGAGGAAACCAAGAGAGGAGGAACCGAGAGAGGAGGAAACCGAGAGAGGAGGAAACTGAGAGAGAGGAGGAAAAAAGAGAGAGAGGAGGAAACCGAGAGAGGAGGCAACCGAGAGAGGAGGAAACCAAGAGAGAGGAGGAAACCGAGAGAGAGGAGGAAACCGAGAGAGGTGGAAGAAACCGAGAGAGAGGAAGAAACCGAGAGAGAGGAAGAAACCGAGAGAGAGGAGGAAACCGAGAGAGGAAGAAACCGAGAGAGAGGAGGAAACCGAGAGAGAGGAGGAAACTGAGAGAGGAGAAAAAAGAGAGAGGATGAAACTGAGAGAGGAGGAACCAAGAGAGGAGGAAAAAGAGAGAGAGGAGGAAACCGAGAGAGAGGAGGAAACCGAGAGAGCGGAAGAAACTGAGAGAGGAGGCAACCGAGAGAGATGAAGAAACGAGAGAGAGGAAGAAATCGAGAGAGGAAGAAACCGAGAGAGAGGTGGAAAACGAGAGAGAGGAGGAAACCGAGAGAGAGGAAAAACCGAGAGAGAGGAAGAAACTGAGAGAGGAAGAAACCGAGAGAGGAAGAAACCGAGAGAGGAGGAAACCGAGAGAGCGGAAAGAAACCGAGAGGAGGAAAGGAAAAAAGCGAGAGAAAGGAGGAAACTGAGAGAGAGGAGGAAACCGAGAGAGGAGGCAACGGAGAGAGAGGAGGAAACCGAGAGAGAGGAGGAAACCGAGAAAGAGGAGGAAACCGAGAGAGGAGGAAACCGAGAGAGAGGAGTGAAACCGAGTGAGAGGAGGAAACCGAGAGAGAGGAGTGAAACCGAGTGAGAGGAGCAAACCGAGAGATAGGAGGAAACCGAGAGAGTAGAAACCGAGAGAGGAGGAAACCGAGAGAGAGGAAGAAACCGAGAGAGGAAGTAACCGAGAGAGGAGGTAACCGAGAGAGAGGAGGAAACTGAGAGAGGAAGTAACCGAGAGAGGAGGTTACCGAGAGAGAGGAGGAAACCGAGAGAGAGGAGAAAACCAAGAGAGGAGGAAACCGAGAGAGAGGAGGAAACCGAGAGAGAGGCAACCGAGAGAGAAAAAGAAACTGAGAGAGGAGGAAACTGAGAGAGAGGAAGAAACCGGGAGAGCAGACAACCGAGAGAGAGGAAGAAACTGAGAGAGGAGGAAACCGAGAGAGAGGAAGAAACTGAGAGAGAGGAGGAAACCGAGAGAGGAGAAAACAGAGAGAGAGGAGGAAACCGAGAGAAAGGAAGAAACTGAGAGAAAGGAAGAAACCGAGAGAGTAGAAACCGAGAGAGGAAGAAACCGAGAGAGGAGGAAACCCGAGAGAGAGAAAGAAACCAAGAGGAGAAAACCAGAGAGAGAGGAGAAAACCCGAGAGAGAGGAGAAAACCCGAGAGAGAGGAGAAAACCCGAGAGAGAGGAGAAAACCCGAGAGAGAGGAGGAAACCGAGAGAGAGGAGGAAACCGAGAGAGAGGAGGAAACCGAGAGAGAGGAGGAAACCGAGAGAGAGGAGGGAACCTAGAGAGAAGAGGCAACCGAGAGAGAGGAAGAAACCGAGAGAGAGGAAGAAACCGAGAGAGAGGAAGAAACCGAGAGAGAGGAGGAAACCGAGAGAGAGGTGGAAACCGAGAGAGGAGGAAACCGAGAGAGGAAGTAACCGAGAGAGAAGAGGAAAATGAGAGAGAGGAAGAAACCGAGAGAGAGGAAGAAACTGAGAGAGAGGAGGGAACCGAGAGAGAGGAAGAAACCGAGAGAGGGGAGGAACCGAGAGAGAGGAGGACACCGAGAGAGAGGAAGAAACTGAGAGAGGAAGAAACCCGAGAGAGAGGAAGAAACTGAGAGAGGAGGAAACCGAGAGAGGAGAAAACCAGAGAGAGAGGAAGAAACTGAGAGAGGAGGAAACAGAGAGAGGAGGAAAAAGAGAAAGAGGAGGAAACCGAGAGAGAGGAGGAAACCGAGAGAGAGGAGGAAACCGAGAGAGCGGAAGAAATTGAGAGAGGAGGCAACCGAGAGAGATGAAGAAACTGAGAGAGAGGAAGAAACAGAGAGAGGAGGAAACCGAGAGAGAGGTGGAAAACGAGAGAGAAGGAAACCGAGAGAGACGAAGAAACCGAGAGAGAGAGAGGAGACACCGAGAGAGGAAGTACCCGAGAGAGAGGAGGAAAACGAGAGAGAGGAAGAAACCGGGGGAGGAGGAAACCGAGAGAGGAGGAAACCGAGAGAGAGAGGGAAACCGAGAGAGGAGGAAACCGAGAGAGAGGCGGAAACCGAGAGAGAGGAAGAAACTGAGAGAGGAAGAAACCCGAGAGAGAGGAAGAAACTGAGAGAGGAGGAAACCGAGAGAGGAGAACACCCGAGAGAGAGGAAGAAACTGAGAGAGGAGGAAACCGAGAGAGGAGGCAACCGAGAGAGGATGAAACTGAGAGAGGAGGAAAAAGTAGAGGAGGAAACCGAGAGAGGAGGAAACCGAGAGAGAGGAGGTAACAGAGAGAGCGGAAGAAACTGAGAGAGGAGGGAACCGAGAGAGATGAAGAAACCGAGAGAGAGGAAGAAACCGAGAGAGAGGAAGAAACAGAGAGAGAGGCGGAAACCGAGAGAGAGGTGGAAAACGAGAGAGAGGAGGAAACCGAGAGAGAGGAATAAACCGAGAGAGAGAGGAGGAAACCGAGAGAGGAAGTACCCGAGAGAGAGGAGGAAAACGAGAGAGGAGGAAACCGAGAGAGAGAGGGAAACCGAGAGAGAGGAGGAAACCGAGAGAGAGGAGGAAACCGAGAGAGGAGGTAAACCGAGAGAGAGGAGGAAACCAAGAGAGGAGGAAACCGAGAGAGAGGAAGAAACCGAGAGAGAGGAAGAAACAGAGAGAGAGGAAGTAACCGAGAGAGAGGTGGAAAACGAGAGAGAGGAGGAAACGGAGAGAGAGGAAGAAACCGAGAGAGAGAGGAGGAAACCGGGAGAGAGAGGAGTAAACCGAGAGAGAGAGAGGAGGAAACCGAGAGAGGAAGTACCCGAGAGAGAGGAGGAAAACGAGAGAGAGGAAGAAACCGAGAGAGAGGAAGAAACCGAGAGAGGGGAAGAAACCGAGAGAGGGGGAAGAAACCGAGAGAGAGGAAGAAACCGAGAGAGAGGAAGAAACCGAGAGAGAGGAGGAAACCAAGAGAGGAGGAAACCGAGAGAGGAGGAAACCGAGAGAGGAGGAAACCGAGAGAGGAGGAAACTGAGAGAGAGGAGGAAAAAGAGAGAGAGGAGGAAACCGAGAGAGGAGGAAACCGAGAGAGGAGGAAACCAAGAGAGAGGAGGAAACCGAGAGAGAGGAGGAAACCGAGAGAGGTGGAAGAAACCGAGAGAGAGGAAGAAACCGAGAGAGAGGAAGAAACCGAGAGAGAGGAGGAAACCGAGAGAGGAAGAAACCGAGAGAGAGGAGGAAACCGAGAGAGAGGAGGAAACTGAGAGAGAGAAAAAAGAGAGAGGATGAAACTGAGAGAGGAGGAAACCAAGAGAGGAGGAAAAAAGAGAGAGAGGAGGAAACCGAGAGAGAGGAGGAAACCGAGAGAGCGGAAGAAACTGAGAGAGGAGGCAACCGAGAGAGATGAAGAAACCGAGAGAGAGGAAGAAATCGAGAGAGGAAGAAACCGAGAGAGAGGTGGAAAACGAGAGAGAGGAGGAAACCGAGAGAGAGGAAGAAACCGAGAGAGAGAGAGAGGAGGAAACCGAGAGAGAGAGGAGGAAACCGAGAGAGGAGGTACCCGAGAGAGAGGAGGAAAACGAGAGAGAGGAAGAAACCGGGAGAGGAGGAATCCGAGAGAGGAGGAAACCGAGAGAGAGAGGGAAACCGAGAGAGAGAGAGGGAAACCGAGAGGAGGAAAACGAGAGAGAGGAGGAAAACGAGAGAGAGGAGGAAACCGAGAGAGAGGAGGAAACCGATAGAGAGGAAGAAACCGGGAGAGGAGGAAGAAACCGAGAGAGGAGGAAACCGAGAGAGGAGGAAACCGAGAGAGGAGGAAACCGAAAGAGAGGAGGCAACCGAGAGAGGAGGTAACCGAGAGAGGAGGTAACCGAGAGAGGAGGAAACTGAGAGAGAGGAGGAAAAAGAGAGAGAGGAGGAAACCGAGAGAGAGGAGGAAACCGAGAGAGAGGAGGAAACCGAGAGAGCGGAAGAAACTGAGAGAGAGGTGGAAAACGAGAGAGAGGAGGAAACCGAGAGAGAGGAAGAAACCGAGAGAGAGAGGAGGAAACCGAGAGAGAGAGGAGGAAACCGAGAGAGAGAGGAGGAAACCGAGAGAGAGGAGGTAACAGAGAGAGCGGAAGAAACTGAGAGAGGAGGGAACCGAGAGAGATGAAGAAACCGAGAGAGAGGAAGAAACCGAGAGAGAGGAAGAAACAGAGAGAGAGGCGGAAACCGAGAGAGAGGTGGAAAACGAGAGAGAGGAGGAAACCGAGAGAGAGGAATAAACCGAGAGAGAGAGGAGGAAACCGAGAGAGAAGTACCCGAGAGAGAGGAGGAAAACGAGAGAGGAGGAAACCGAGAGAGAGAGGGAAACCGAGAGAGAGGAGGAAACCGAGAGAGAGGAGGAAACCGAGAGAGGAGGTAAACCGAGAGAGAGGAGGAAACCAAGAGAGGAGGAAACCGAGAGAGAGGGAAGAAACCGAGAGAGAGGAAGAAACAGAGAGAGAGGAAGTAACCGAGAGAGAGGTGGAAAACGAGAGAGAGGAGGAAACGGAGAGAGAGGAAGAAACCGAGAGAGAGAGGAGGAAACCGGGAGAGAGAGGAGTAAACCGAGAGAGAGAGAGGAGGAAACCGAGAGAGGAAGTACCCGAGAGAGAGGAGGAAAACGAGAGAGAGGAAGAAACCGAGAGAGAGGAAGAAACCGAGAGAGGGGAAGAAACCGAGAGAGGGGAAGAAACCGAGAGAGAGGAAGAAACCGAGAGAGAGGAAGAAACCGAGAGAGAGGAGGAAACCAAGAGAGGAGGAAACCGAGAGAGGAGGAAACCGAGAGAGGAGGAAACCGAGAGAGGAGGAAACTGAGAGAGAGGAGGAAAAAAGAGAGAGAGGAGGAAACCGAGAGAGGAGGAAACCGAGAGAGGAGGAAACCAAGAGAGAGGAGGAAACCGAGAGAGAGGAGGAAACCGAGAGAGGTGGAAGAAACCGAGAGAGAGGAAGAAACCGAGAGAGAGGAAGAAACCGAGAGAGAGGAGGAAACCGAGAGAGATGAAGAAACCGAGAGAGAGGAAGAAACCGAGAGAGAGGAAGAAACAGAGAGAGAGGCGGAAACCGAGAGAGAGGTGGAAAACGAGAGAGAGGAGGAAACCGAGAGAGAGGAAGAAACCGAGAGAGAGAGGAGGAAACCGAGAGAGAGAGGAGGAAACCGAGAGAGAGGAGGTAACAGAGAGAGCGGAAGAAACTGAGAGAGGAGGGAACCGAGAGAGATGAAGAAACCGAGAGAGAGGAAGAAACCGAGAGAGAGGAAGAAACAGAGAGAGAGGCGGAAACCGAGAGAGAGGTGGAAAACGAGAGAGAGGAGGAAACCGAGAGAGAGGAATAAACCGAGAGAGAGAGGAGGAAACCGAGAGAGGAAGTACCCGAGAGAGAGGAGGAAAACGAGAGAGGAGGAAACCGAGAGAGAGAGGGAAACCGAGAGAGAGGAGGAAACCGAGAGAGAGGAGGAAACCGAGAGAGGAGGTAACCGAGAGAGAGGAGGAAACCGAGAGAGAGGAAGAAACCGAGAGAGAGGAAGAAACAGAGAGAGAGGAAGAAACAGAGAGAGAGGAAGTAACCGAGAGAGAGGTGGAAAACGAGAGAGAGGAGGAAACAGAGAGAGAGGAAGAAACCGAGAGAGAGAGGAGGAAACCGGGAGAGAGAGGAGTAAACCGAGAGAGAGAGAGGAGGTAACCGAGAGAGGAAGTACCCGAGAGAGAGGAGAAAAACGAGAGAGAGGAAGAAACCGAGAGAGAGGAAGAAACCGAGAGAGGGGAAGAAACCGAGAGAGGGGAAGAAACCGAGAGAGAGGAAGAAACCGAGAGAGAGGAAGAAACCGAGAGAGAGGAGGAAACCAAGAGAGGAGGAAACCGAGAGGAGGAAACCGAGAGAGGAGGAAACTGAGAGAGAGGAGGAAAAAGAGAGAGAGGAGGAAACCGAGAGAGGAGGAAACCGAGAGAGGAGGAAACCAAGAGAGAGGAGGAACCGAGAGAGAGGAGGAAACCGAGAGAGGTGGAAGAAACCGAGAGAGAGGAAGAAACCGAGAGAGAGGAAGAAACCGAGAGAGAGGAGGAAACCGAGAGAGGAAGAAACCGAGAGAGAGGAGGAAACCGAGAGAGAGGAGGAAACTGAGAGAGGAGAAAAAGAGAGAGGATGAAACTGAGAGAGGAGGAAACCAAGAGAGGAGGAAAAAAGAGAGAGAGGAGGAAACCGAGAGAGAGGAGGAAACCGAGAGAGCGGAAGAAACTGAGAGAGGAGGCAACCGAGAGAGATGAAGAAACCGAGAGAGAGGAAGAAATCGAGAGAGGAAGAAACCGAGAGAGAGGTGGAAAACGAGAGAGAGGAGGAAACCGAGAGAGAGGAAGAAACCGAGAGAGAGAGAGAGGAGGAAACCGAGAGAGAGAGGAGGAAACCGAGAGAGGAGGTACCCGAGAGAGAGGAGGAAAACGAGAGAGAGGAAGAAACCGGGAGAGGAGGAATCCGAGAGAGGAGGAAACCGAGAGAGAGAGAGGGAAACCGAGAGAGGAGGAAAACCAGAGAGAGAGGAGGAAAACGAGAGAGAGGAGGAAACCGAGAGAGAGGAGGAAACCGATAGAGAGGAAGAAACCGGGAGAGGAGGAAGAAACCGAGAGAGGAGGAAACCGAGAGAGGAGGAAACCGAGAGAGGAGGAAACCGAAAGAGAGGAGGCAACCGAGAGAGGAGGTAACCGAGAGAGGAGGTAACCGAGAGAGGAGGAAACTGAGAGAGAGGAGGAAAAAGAGAGAGAGGAGGAAACCGAGAGAGAGGAGGAAACCGAGAGAGAGGAGGAAACCGAGAGAGCGGAAGAAACTGAGAGAGAGGTGGAAAACGAGAGAGAGGAGGAAACCGAGAGAGAGGAAGAAACCGAGAGAGAGAGGAGGAAACCGAGAGAGAGAGGAGGAAACCGAGAGAGAGAGGAGGAAACCGAGAGAGAGGAGGTAACAGAGAGAGCGGAAGAAACTGAGAGAGGAGGGAACCGAGAGAGATGAAGAAACCGAGAGAGAGGAAGAAACCGAGAGAGAGGAAGAAACAGAGAGAGAGGCGGAAACCGAGAGAGAGGTGGAAAACGAGAGAGAGGAGGAAACCGAGAGAGAGGAATAAACCGAGAGAGAGAGGAGGAAACCGAGAGAGGAAGTACCCGAGAGAGAGGAGGAAAACGAGAGAGGAGGAAACCGAGAGAGAGAGGGAAACCGAGAGAGAGGAGGAAACCGAGAGAGAGGAGGAAACCGAGAGAGGAGGTAAACCGAGAGAGAGGAGGAAACCGAGAGAGAGGAAGAAACCGAGAGAGAGGAAGAAACAGAGAGAGAGGAAGTAACCGAGAGAGAGGTGGAAAACGAGAGAGAGGAGGAAACAGAGAGAGAGGAAGAAACCGAGAGAGAGAGGAGGAAACCGGGAGAGAGAGGAGTAAACCGAGAGAGAGAGAGGAGGTAACCGAGAGAGGAAGTACCCGAGAGAGAGGAGGAAAACGAGAGAGAGGAAGAAACCGAGAGAGAGGAAGAAACCGAGAGAGGGGAAGAAACCGAGAGAGGGGAAGAAACCGAGAGAGAGGAAGAAACCGAGAGAGAGGAAGAAACCGAGAGAGAGGAGGAAACCAAGAGAGGAGGAAACCGAGAGAGGAGGAAACCGAGAGAGGAGGAAACCGAGAGAGGAGGAAACTGAGAGAGAGGAGGAAAAAGAGAGAGAGGAGGAAACCGAGAGAGGAGGAAACCGAGAGAGGAGGAAACCAAGAGAGAGGAGGAAACCGAGAGAGAGGAGGAAACCGAGAGAGGTGGAAGAAACCGAGAGAGAGGAAGAAACCGAGAGAGAGGAAGAAACCGAGAGAGAGGAGGAAACCGAGAGAGGAAGAAACCGAGAGAGAGGAGGAAACCGAGAGAGAGGAGGAAACTGAGAGAGGAGAAAAAGAGAGAGGATGAAACTGAGAGAGGAGGAAACCAAGAGAGGAGGAAAAAAGAGAGAGAGGAGGAAACCGAGAGAGAGGAGGAAACCGAGAGAGCGGAAGAAACTGAGAGAGGAGGCAACCGAGAGAGATGAAGAAACCGAGAGAGAGGAAGAAATCGAGAGAGGAAGAAACGAGAGAGAGGTGGAAACGAGAGAGAGGAGGAAACCGAGAGAGAGGAAGAAACCGAGAGAGAGAGAGAGGAGGAAACCGAGAGAGAGAGGAGGAAACCGAGAGAGGAGGTACCCGAGAGAGAGGAGGAAAACGAGAGAGAGGAAGAAACCGGGAGAGGAGGAATCCGAGAGAGGAGGAAACCGAGAGAGAGAGAGGGAAACCGAGAGAGGAGGAAAACCAGAGAGAGAGGAGGAAAACGAGAGAGAGGAGGAAACCGAGAGAGAGGAGGAAACCGATAGAGAGGAAGAAACCGGGAGAGGAGGAAGAAACCGAGAGAGGAGGAAACCGAGAGAGGAGGAAACCGAGAGAGGAGGAAACCGAAAGAGAGGAGGCAACCGAGAGAGGAGGTAACCGAGAGAGGAGGTAACCGAGAGAGGAGGAAACTGAGAGAGAGGAGGAAAAAGAGAGAGAGGAGGAAACCGAGAGAGAGGAGGAAACCGAGAGAGAGGAGGAAACCGAGAGAGCGGAAGAAACTGAGAGAGAGGTGGAAAACGAGAGAGAGGAGGAAACCGAGAGAGAGGAAGAAACCGAGAGAGAGAGGAGGAAACCGAGAGAGAGAGGAGGAAACCGAGAGAGAGAGGAGGAAACCGAGAGAGAGGAGGTAACAGAGAGAGCGGAAGAAACTGAGAGAGGAGGGAACCGAGAGAGATGAAGAAACCGAGAGAGAGGAAGAAACCGAGAGAGAGGAAGAAACAGAGAGAGAGGCGGAAACCGAGAGAGAGGTGGAAAACGAGAGAGAGGAGGAAACCGAGAGAGAGGAATAAACCGAGAGAGAGAGGAGGAAACCGAGAGAGGAAGTACCCGAGAGAGAGGAGGAAAACGAGAGAGGAGGAAACCGAGAGAGAGAGGGAAACCGAGAGAGAGGAGGAAACCGAGAGAGAGGAGGAAACCGAGAGAGGAGGTAAACCGAGAGAGAGGAGGAAACCGAGAGAGAGGAAGAAACCGAGAGAGAGGAAGAAACAGAGAGAGAGGAAGTAACCGAGAGAGAGGTGGAAAACGAGAGAGAGGAGGAAACAGAGAGAGAGGAAGAAACCGAGAGAGAGAGGAGGAAACCGGGAGAGAGAGGAGTAAACCGAGAGAGAGAGAGGAGGTAACCGAGAGAGGAAGTACCCGAGAGAGAGGAGGAAAACGAGAGAGAGGAAGAAACCGAGAGAGAGGAAGAAACCGAGAGAGGGGAAGAAACCGAGAGAGGGGAAGAAACCGAGAGAGAGGAAGAAACCGAGAGAGAGGAAGAAACCGAGAGAGAGGAGGAAACCAAGAGAGGAGGAAACGAGAGAGGAGGAAACCGAGAGAGGAGGAAACCGAGAGAGGAGGAAACTGAGAGAGAGGAGGAAAAAAGAGAGAGAGGAGGAAACCGAGAGAGGAGGAAACCGAGAGAGGAGGAAACCAAGAGAGAGGAGGAAACCGAGAGAGAGGAGGAAACCGAGAGAGGTGGAAGAAACCGAGAGAGAGGAAGAAACCGAGAGAGAGGAAGAAACCGAGAGAGAGGAGGAAACCGAGAGAGGAAGAAACCGAGAGAGAGGAGGAAACCGAGAGAGAGGAGGAAACTGAGAGAGGAGAAAAAGAGAGAGGATGAAACTGAGAGAGGAGGAAACCAAGAGAGGAGGAAAAAAGAGAGAGAGGAGGAAACCGAGAGAGCGGAAGAAACTGAGAGAGGAGGCAACCGAGAGAGATGAAGAAACCGAGAGAGAGGAAGAAATCGAGAGAGGAAGAAACCGAGAGAGAGGTGGAAAACGAGAGAGAGGAGGAAACCGAGAGAGAGGAAGAAACCGAGAGAGAGAGAGAGGAGGAAACCGAGAGAGAGAGGAGGAAACCGAGAGAGGAGGTACCCGAGAGAGAGGAGGAAAACGAGAGAGAGGAAGAAACCGGGAGAGGAGGAATCCGAGAGAGGAGGAAACCGAGAGAGAGAGAGGGAAACCGAGAGAGGAGGAAAACGAGAGAGAGGAGGAAAACGAGAGAGAGGAGGAAACCGAGAGAGAGGAGGAAACCGATAGAGAGGAAGAAACCGGGAGAGGAGGAAGAAACCGAGAGAGGAGGAAACCGAGAGAGGAGGAAACCGAGAGAGGAGGAAACCGAAAGAGAGGAGGCAACCGAGAGAGGAGGTAACCGAGAGAGGAGGTAACCGAGAGAGGAGGAAACTGAGAGAGAGGAGGAAAAAGAGAGAGAGGAGGAAACCGAGAGAGAGGAGGAAACCGAGAGAGAGGAGGAAACCGAGAGAGCGGAAGAAACTGAGAGAGAGGTGGAAAACGAGAGAGAGGAGGAAACCGAGAGAGAGGAAGAAACCGAGAGAGAGAGGAGGAAACCGAGAGAGAGAGGAGGAAACCGAGAGAGAGAGGAGGAAACCGAGAGAGGAAGTACCCGAGAGAGAGGAGGAAAACGAGAGAGAGGAAGAAACCGGGGGAGGAGGAAACCGAGAGAGGAGGAAACCGAGAGAGAGAGAGAGGGAAACCGAGAGAGGAGGAAACCGAGAGAGAGGAGGAAACCGAGAGGAAGAAACCGAGAGAGATGAGGAAACTGAGAGAGGAGAAAACCGAGAGAGAGGAGGAAACTGAGAGAGAGGAGGAAACCGAGAGAGAGGAAGAAACTGAGAGGAGCAAACCGAGAGAGAGGAGGAAACCGAGAGAGAGGAGGAAACCGAGAGAGAGAGGAAGAAACCGAGAGAGAGGAGGAAACCGAGAGAGAGGAGGAAACCGAGAGAGAGGAAGAAACCGAGAGAGAGTAGGAAACCGAGAGAGGAGGAAACCGAAAGAGAGGAGTAAACCGACAGAGACTAGTAAACCGAGAGAGAGGAGGAAACCGAGAGAGAGGAAGAAACCGCAGGTCCAGGAAAAGGTAGCACGTCCGGTGAACAGATCAGGGTTTCATTGCCACGGGCAGAATTTCTTGGACTAATCAAATCTTGGCAAATGTAATGCATCTATGGTATAGCAATTTGATATTTCCGTTTGGGATCACGGAGCCAGAGCAATGATAACAAATGCCTCCTCTCAGCTCGTCTCCTAGGCAGAACATAACTCATAATCCAACGGCCCCAGTGGCTGTCATCTGTCACAGGGAACTGTTTCAGCGCTCGCTGCGCTCTGACAAAGATGCAATCACATTGCTGCCTCACCTGGGCTTTCCAGCCACACAGCTTGCTGCCTCACCTGGGCTTTCCAGCCACACAGCTTGCTGCCTCACCTGGGCTTTCCAGCCACACAGCTTGGCTGCGACATAAAAAGGAGGGGGACTTGGGCTGGAGATGACATACACAAACACACACCAGACGCATGCCACACACATACACACACACAGTCACCCGCCATTGATGGGTTTACAGACGTGGGATTTCAATAATGCAGGCCTGCCCTTATCTCCAGCCATTGAAGGAGGGGGGAGAGAGTGGCCATTTTCATCCATCAAACTGTCCCCACCTCACGCTTCCTCCATGCTCCCCTCTGGCTCGCTGCTTTCGTCATTTGCATAGCAACATTGCAGCTACGAAGCAACATTACCATTACCAAGGCCAAGCAGAGCTACAGAGGCCCATGCTGGACCAACTGAGCTACAGAGGACCATGCTCGATCAACTGAGCTACAGAGGACCATGCTTGACCAACTGAGCTACAGAGGACCATGCTCGACCAACTGAGCTACAGAGGACCATGCTGGACCAACTGAGCTACAGAGGAACATGCTGGACCAACTGAGCTACAGAGGACCATGCTGGACCAACTGAGCTACAGAGGACCATGCTGGACCAACTGAGCTACAGAGGACCATGCTGGACCAACTGAGCTACAGAGGACCATGCTCGACCAACTGAGCTACATAGGAACATGCTGAACCAACTGAGCTACATAGGGCCATGCTCGTCCAACTGAGCTACATAGGACCATGCTGGACCAACTGAGCTACAGAGGACCATGCTGGACCAACTGAACTACATAGGACCATGCTGGACCAACTGAGCTACAGAGGACCATGCTCGTCCAACTGAGCTACAGAGGACCATGCTCGACCAACTGAGCTACAGAGGACCATGCTGGACCAACTGAGCTACAGAGGAACATGCTGGACCAACTGAGCTACAGAGGACCATGCTGGACCAACTGAGCTACAGAGGACCATGCTGGACCAACTGAGCTACAGAGGACCATGCTGGACCAACTGAGCTACAGAGGACCATGCTGGACCAACTGAGCTACATAGGAACATGCTGAACCAACTGAGCTACATAGGACCATGCTCGTCCAACTGAGCTACATAGGACCATGCTGGACCAACTGAGCTACAGAGGACCATGCTGGACCAACTGAACTACATAGGACCATGCTGGACCAACTGAGCTACAGAGGACCATGCTCGTCCAACTGAGCTACAGAGGACCATGCTGGACCAACTGAGCTACAGAGGACCATGCTGGACCAACTGAGCTACAGAGGACCATGCTGGACCAACTGAGCTACACAGGACCATGCTGGACCAACTGAACTACATAGGACCATGCTGGACCAACTGAGCTACAGAGGACCATGCTGGACCAACTGAGCTACAGAGGACCATGCTCGTCCAACTGAGCTACAGAGGACCATGCTGGACCAACTGAGCTACAGAGGAACATAGAAGACGAATACCTGTCTTTTGAACAAAATACATTATAATGTAGTGTAATAACAGTCCTATTAGCCATTAGCACATTCATCACATTTGTACACTCTGGACCTCAGATCACACACAATGTAGGACCATGCCTGGACAATTCCAATGGTCTCACTTCACTCCTACAACCAAATCACTCACCTATTCCCTATAGACATCACATTCACTGCAACCATTAAATCATTTCCAGTTCTGCTCAAGGAGGAGTCTATAGCGCAGAGTGGAACAACAGTTCAGTCACGTTCTCCACATTCATTCGCCACACCCTCCATGACCCTAGCATTCAGTCAGCCGACAGGGAGGAGGAGAGGGCGGGAGGGAGTGGAGAGATAAACCCATTTCGTACACCCCTCCCCCTTGCCCAGGATAAACAAACTCCACTCTCTATCAACGGCATGTGCTGTTGAATAGGCAGAAGGAGACTTATTGCTTATTTTTAGAGCAAAAACAGTGTTTTATTGTTTATTGTTCTGATTCACAGAACTGCTTTCCATAGGCTACGGAGAAAACCTATTCGTCAGACCAGGGGTGTCATGTACACCAAACATCTGAGGAGGAACAAAGTACATGAGGATGGCTGGGGGGGTGGTCCGGAGGGGGACTAGCCCGTGTCTATAAATTGGTTAATTCTACATTTTTCAAACACCTAGAATTAATCATATGTAAAAAATATTTTTTTCTTTCTTTTTTTTTTTACACACACACACACACACACACACACACACACACACACACACACACACACACACACACTACAGTCAAAAGTTTGGACACCTACTCATTCAAGGGATTCTTTATTTTTGACTATTTTCTACATTGTAAAATAATAGTGAACACATCAAAACTATTAAATAACACATATGGAATCATGTAGTAAACAAAAAAGGGTTAAACAAATCAAAATGTATTTTAGATTCTTCAAAGTAGCCAATCTGTCTTGATGACAGCTTTGCATTCTCTCAACCAGCTTCACGAGGTAGTCACCTGGAATGCATTTCAATTAACAGGTATGCCTTATTAAAAGTTCATTTGTGGAATTAATTTCCTTCTTAATGCATTGGAACCAATCAGTTGTGTTGTGACAAGGTAGGGGTGGTATACAGAAGATAGCCCTATTTGGTAAAAGAGCAAGTCCATATTATGGCAAGAACAGCTCAAATAAGCAAAGAGAAATGACAGTCCATCGTTACTTTAAGGCATGAAGGTCAGTCAATGCGGAAAATGTCAAGAACCTAGAACGTTTATTCAAGTGCAGTCGCAAAAATCATCAAGCGTTATGATGTAACTGGCTCTCATGAGAACCGCTAGAGGAAAGGAAGACCCAGAGTTTCCTCTGCTGCAGAGGATAAGTTCACTAGAGTTACCAGCCTCAGAAATTGCCACCCAAAAAAATGCTTCACAGAGTTCAAGCAACAGACATCTCAACATCAACTGTTCAGAGGAGATTGCATGAATCAGGACTTCATGGTCAAATTGCTGCAAAGAAACCACTACTAAAGGACACCAATAAGAAGAGACTTGCTTGGGCCAAGAAACACGAGCAATGGACATTAGACCAGTGGAAATCTGTCCTTTGGTCTGGAGTCCAAATTTGAGATTTTTGGTTCCAACCGCCGTGTCTTTGTGAGACACAGAGTAGGTGAATAGATTCTCTCTGCATTTGTAGTTCCCACCGTGAAGCACAGAGGAGGAGGTGTGAGGGTGTGGGGTTGCTTTGCTAGTGACACTGTCATTGATTTATTTAGAATTCAAGGCACACTTAACCAGCATGTCTACTACAGCATTCTGCAGCGATACACCATCCCTTCAGGTTTGCGCTTAGTGGGACAGGACAATGACCCCACACACCTCCAGGCTGTGTAATGGCTATTTGACCAAGAAGGAGAGTGATGGAGTGCTGCATCAGATGTAGAAAATAGTACAAATTAAGAAAAACCCTTGAATGAGTAGGTGAGTCCTAACTTTTGATGGGTACTAATATATATATATATGTGCATATCTAACCATACCTCTAGAGCTGTCTTACTGGTGTTTTTTACAGAAAATTAAGCGGGCCCTATTATTGGTGTGACACAAATGGCCAGAAATGAACTCATGTTTTTTTTATCCAGTTAAAATGCAAAGTGCCAGCTGAGCCATTTGTTGTTTTGGCCTTGCTTCCCTTTATCTTTCACATTTGGAGTCCCTCCCCCTATCTCTAATTTGGCTCCAACTCTCATGACGCTTGGATGCCCTAGCAGCGCCCCAGACAAAGCAGCCTGTAGTCTGGTTTTGTTTCGTGCGACTCGCCCCAGCAGCAGCCTGCCTGTGCTCCTTAACCGCAGATATTTGATAAGCCTGTTACGAAACAACTTCCCCCCTTCCTCACACAGAACTCTCTCGTGCAATGTCGTCACACAGAACAGAGGTCTCTCGTGCAATGTTCTTTCGTGAAGAGGTTCGCAGCCAAGGGAATTGTCCCACTCACCGCAATGTGAGACAAGCAATTCGCCATTAAACTGTCATTTGTCCCTCTGTCTACATTAATTTACATTTCAATAGAACACTTATATTTGTGACATTGGCCAATGCACACATTTGTGTGATTGTCTAGGCATACTACATTATGGCAATATAATATTCTAATATGTATTTACATAACCATTAACATAATTGAATTCATTAATAAATTACTAAATAAAATGGATTAGTTGTATTCCGATTGATTAATCATTTTCAGGGAAACGGGCGTGTCCAGACTTCAGATTACAACCATGGATGCGTTGGGCGCGCCATTATTCGAACGGATAAAACCTTGCTGGTAAGAAAAACAAGTCCCCGTATGCGCAATCATTTAATGGTCGTGTTATTTCGTTTCCTGTAGGCAATTCAATGTGAAACCAAACCATTGCGCTCTCCCTCACTCCTTCTGGAGGTTGACGGCTTTGTTTGTTGGTGCATAAAACCAATCCAAAATAATACGGCCCTAAGCCTACCCAAAAAGTAGTTCAAAGGGGTTTACTTAAGTTTACAGTTTGTATTGCATCAGGGGATCAGCCTACACAGACACGTTTTGACAATGACAGTGTCAGGATTTAGGAAACAAGGCAACACCCCTGGCAGCGGGCATGGTGGTGGTTTTACAATGTGGATTCGCCTAACAAATTAATCAATAACGTAAACATGTAGGCTAGATTTTATCCAACGACCTAGGATATTTGTAGGCTATAGACCTAGTATAAGACGAGCACCCAACAGATATCATGCGACCTGTACGACATGCCGTCTAATTGCACCGTTTATATTACAGAATCATAAACGTGTCATTCAAAGCACGGCGTGACAAATTCACAAAATCAATGGGTGGCGAGCAGAAACAGCCAGCCAAACACCACGGAGGTGTCCCTCACTTGACCTAAAACTTGGCTGCTCCAATTCGACGGGCCCCGGGTTCCATTTAAATAAAATATGTGCCCCTTAGTGCAAGGTACCTCGGGGCTGTTATCCTTTCTACTTAGGTGCATTCTGGCTGCTGGTGAGAACGTCGCGTAAAGAAAACAATGTGTGGGCGTCAGGAGGCGTCCTTTTACGAGAGAGCGCAGAGAACCGTGCACACAGAGCTCCTGCTGCGGCACAAAAGCGCTCTGAAGCGGAGAGAAGAGCTCTCCTGTTTCGGGACCGCAGTCCCAGGGGAGACTCGCCTTGTAGAGGAAAATCTTCAATCAAACTGTGACATCTCCAGCGGGAGTCAACTAAGCAATTCTCTCTACAGCTCACTGCAGTGCCGTGGGTTTATTTTCCTTCACAAGCGTTTCCACTGATTGTGTCAAACTCGGAAAATAGCGGACCTATATCCTATTAATAAATTCGGCATATGTTAAAAGTAGCCTATAGGCCTACTGTCAGAGAAAGGCCTCATTTAGGCCTACATGACAACAACCAGCTAATATTGTGACAGCAGAAAAAGCTTGACAACCGTGAGTCAATCACGCGTATCGTTGATGCCTTATTACTCTTCCCATTGTTCAAAAGAAAATGCCTAAATAAATGTTTATCTGACGCCGAATGTTCTCGGCGGTTGGCCAACGACTTACTATTTCCATATCACATTTCAAGGTGGTGGATGAAGGAAAAAAATATCCTCAAAACCACCGTCTCTCTGGACACGACTCGTCTGTCTGCCTGCGTTGAGTGCACAAAGGCTCCAGCAGACCGAGATGGCTGCGCTAAAAATAAACAACCCGGGTTGACAGAATGGGGGGCGTAGGCCTTCACCAAATAAATGCAGAATGCGAGTAGGGAGGTCTCTTCTCAGATGAATAATTTTAAAAGTATGATTTTGACAATACCAATTGGTTAGGCAAGCTGTTTAATCCGTTCTTGTGTTCTGAAATATGTTATTTGAACATAAAAACGGGTCTACAGGTACTTGCGTAACTGTTGTAATGGATGTCTTTCAAGACGTATCCAAGTTGTAGGCCTAATTGTTCGTATGTGACAGCATTCATTAGATTCGACTGTCATATGAAATATGCCTAGATAGTTGTCAACAGCATGATAGCCTTCATTTATGCCAAATGCAAACAACAATGCGGGTAAAATGCGCTCTCATAGCCCCCATACCAAGTTGGTTCAATTTAAATATAAACAAAAAACATTCCTAGTCTTGAAATGCAATCAGTTTGAAATTGGTTCTTCAGTTGGCCTAGAAATGACAATATTTTGTGAATAAGCTCTGTGACAATAGGCCTACTAAACCAACACCTTGGTCTTAATGCCACATTCAGCTTTCAGTCAGGCTACCAAGTGTTCGGGATTAATTTATGGTACCAAAGTAGGAAACAGGAAACAAGGAATACAGGTAGGAACCAACAAATTCCAGATAACCTTTGTGAAATAAACAGCCTAGGCCTGTATTATTTTCCTATGAGCCTAGAGCGCTGTAAGTTGCTTCTCCACTGTGGTCGCTCTGTTCTTGGAGTAAAAGTTTAAAAACACAAATTGAGGCGTTTTATGAGTCCAAAAACACTGAACTCCGTTGTTGCGTCTGCGCTAGCTTGTGTCTAGTGCTGTATATGCAACGGGTCGAATTCCGTAGCGCAGCCTGTGGCCAGAGTCATTTCCCGTCCCCAGTTCGGATTCGTTTAAATTAAGGCGACAGAACACGTCAAGTTGCCAACATGCCAAGAGTATATAGTGTACAAGAAAAGTCCTTGCATCGTCCAATGTGGGACAGAAGCCATAGACACGTTTACTTAGGCTTACATTATCCTGCAGGACATCTACACCCGTCTCAATGCGCTCGATCACCGAGCCCGTTATAACAATTCATTTTAAAACATGATTGCCGCATTCTATCCATGAAGTCGTTCATGAATGGAAAACCATACAGCCCACCACACCATCATCCACTCGCTGAAATGCGCAGTGAAATTACACAGATGACCTCCACAAGCGTTTATCTGCAAAGTCGTTCCACAAGGTATATGGGATGGTGTCAAACATGGGCGAGGCACTAAATCAAGACTGAATCTTATATATATATATATATATATAGAAAAACGCCTATAAGCCGATTCCCACAGAGACTCAACTAATTTGTTTATGCCAGGCCATTCATTTGAAACATGAGAATTAGATTAGCCTACATCGAAATCACACACGCGCTACACGCTATTTTTTTATTTGACATTTTCCTTTAAATTTAGCTGACTGGCTGAAAAAAAAGGTTAGCTGGAAAGTCCCGTGACAACGTTGGATCTCTCATTATGACTTACTGAGAGTTTGGATGAACGATAAAACATGTAGGCTTAATCAACACATTTCCGTTACTAAACCATCCAATATTACACCATCTTAGGCTACAATCTTTCTATAGAAACGGGTGTAGGGCTAGACTAGGTTTATACAAAGCCTATGTGAAACATGAATTCTACTAGGTTAACACATATCTCTCAGTACACCAAAACATTGGCAAGCAACTAAATATTCCACTTAAATACGCAGTTCTTGGTAGAAGCCCTTATCAGATGGCCAAGTCTCCATATAGTCAGAGCGACGCCGAACAAGATCGAGTCTTCAGACTGGAGCAAGACAGAAAAGCAAACAAAACGAAACATGGAAAGGAAAACCAAGGCACAAACGTTCACAAAAATTCTTAGCCTACCTGATAGAAATTCCAGAATAATTTCTCTAAAATCTATTGTTCTTGGCCAAAACACAAAATGTCCAGTTGAACTTTTTGGCCGTGTTCTCTAGGCTCCACGAGTCAGTCAAAAACGACCCAACGAGAGTTCGTGCGTCGGGGGTTAATATCACTTTTGTAATTTAACTTTACAGCAAATAGGGGTGACAATGTTGTGCTTGTTAAATGACATGTAGGTAAGATTAGACTACGAAAACATCCTTAGTCTTTATACATTTCCAGATGGTAAAAATCCGGGAATGACGAGTCGGCGACAATGAACGAACAGATCCACGGAGTCGCCGTGATAGGCTACGTTTCTGCCCCCAGTGAATATATCCATTAGTAAAAAGACACCAAGTAAATCGGTGTCGTGAATGTTTCAAGGAGCACAGGTGGCAACAACGGTCGTAGGTCTCAATAAACAATAAACTAATTCAGTCTGGTTATGCATTGCAGCGCCATGTTGAGCTCGTCATACAGCACACACGCCACCTCAAAAATATGGCGAGAATTTCCGTTTTCAACAAATAAAGAATGCTAACAGTGCCCATTATCTTCAGTGAGAGGCTAGGGTGTTTCTGTCAATGTTCCCATTAGTTTTTTTTATTTCGTCCTAGTTTTACTGTTCCGTTTTCTTCCGTATGGCACCATTCAGAGCACTCACAACTACCGCCTCCAGACGTACAGCGGAGAATGAGTGCCTGCGCCTCGGTTCCAGTCGCAGACTCTACCCAGAAGGCCAATCGGGGAACCGCAATTACCATAAACCTCCAGCACGCTTCGCTCCACCAGCGCTCTCCACAGCGAAAACAAAGCGAGGGAGGAGGGAGAGCGAAAGAGACCGCCAGCGAGCGAGGGAGATATTGAAGGTATATAGGTTACTGTGCATATTCGTCTTTTCTTCTTCCTGGGCAATAGATTATGCTATATGCCTACATTTATTTTTTTCTGCTCCCAGTGTTGGGTATGGCATATTGTCAAGTCTATGTCCCATTCCAGGGATATATAATATGTTCTATCCCAATTATACTGTATCACTTCTACTTTGAAGAAAGCAACAAACAGAAGACTTCATTCTCGAATTTACCCTACACTCTTAGAAAAAAGTTCTGGATAGAACCAAAAAGGGTTCTATGCTTGCTTCATATATGGCACCTCTTATGGTTCTATATAGAACCCGAAATTGGTTCCATATAGAACAGTATATGAAACCCAATGGTTCTATATTACCCAATTTTGGTTCAGGAAGAAGAACCCTACAAAAGGGTTTTATATAGAACCTTTAGGGGTGCCATATATGAAACAAGAAATATAACCATTTTTGGTTCAACCAGAACCTTTGTTCCAGAGTGTAGGGTAAATTCGAGTATGAAGTATTCTGTTTGTTGCTTTCTTCAAAGTATAAGTACACAAATTATACAGTTTAATTGGGATAGCAAATGTTATAAAATGATCTATCCCCGGAATCATTGGGACATAGACTGGACAATATGCCATACCCATCACTGACAGCAAAACATATATTTAGGCACATAGCATAATCTATTGCCCAGGTCTATAACCACAGATCTACGATCACCTGACCCCAAATCAATCCTAAATCTAAGGAATAGAATATAATGGAATATAATGGAAACAGACTGGAGAGACATACAATACTTGGCGCTGCGTCATGATAAAAACTACCCATTTCGTTTAAAACTGTGCAAAAGGAAGCATCCTAATAGCTCAAACCGGGTCCGCGTAATTGGATTGCCGTTATTAATGACAGACAACTCTCCCCCTACAGTCCCATGGGAACTAACCCGTGGGGTTATGCCGCTTCATTGCGCTCTGCACTGCGGTGGATTTCACATGAGCACGATGAATGCACACACGGTATCTTATTACATGCGATCGATACGCAGTGGGGAAACGGTTGTTGAATAGATAACGGTTCCTTTCTAAAGGGATTTCTATAAAACCGTTTTTTCTACCGCCACATAGGCCTAACTAACAATTACTGTCAACCGAATATGAGGCAACATTGCAATTAGTTGGCCTATGAAGTTAAATCCAAACGTGTCAAATGTTATTAGATTCAATTGTTGACTATAATGAAGTACCTCGAGATTGGACATGTTTAATTTATTCTGAGAATGTACACACAGATGATGAGATGGGCGCGATCCGCGAAGGGGGTGTGTCGAAAAAAGGGGCGAGGAAAACAAGTTGGCAGAGCCCTTGTCAGCAATACTCAGCATCAAAGCCAAACTTGCTATTGACAGTGAGTGTATTTGTAGATTTCTTGTGAACATGCCCTCTGGACCTTTTATGGCACATAGGCTACAGGTCTGGAACTATATGGTCGCTTGCTCAAGTTCCATTAAAGCTGTTTCCCCTCAGGTACTGTAGGTTTAGGCCTATGGGCTTTATAAACCACGCCAGATAAACGGTGGGGTAATGGGGTGTGTTGCTTTTACCTACTAAGGCGAGGCTATGTATCTTATTTGTCTGCGCATTTGTAATGGCCTACGCATTAAGATTCGTGCGTCATTATCCTAATGGTTTGTGTCAGACGCTTGTTGATTCTTTCCAGTCAACACCTAATGAAGGAACAATGACCTGTAGGCTATCCATGTATTTAGCCCTGGTTACTACATGTAGGCCTACATGTGTGTGCGCTATCAAAATGGAATATTCATTTTATATCAGCTGGTGCTCCCTAAAACACTGAGATGACACTGGACCAACATCAAGCGCATGGTAGTGGTAATGCGGGTTGGCACTTCGAGACAGATGGACGCCTTGCAATGGAAAACCGGTCGCAACCCAACACCAGGTTCAAGCGAGCCCGTAATGGTGCAAACCATCTGTGATGGTGCATTACTGCCACCTTCTGGACAGTTGTGTTCATTAAGATTTCGCACACGAAGAAAAGATTATTACACCGTATCAACATTGTATTAACACTTGCCCCCCAATCCCCCCTTCCCCAAAACACGTGTAAATATTGGACTATAAAGTGTGCCTTCCTATATTATACTTATGCTACGATGGTTATTCTATTCAACTGAGCCATTTACTTCATGTTGCTATTCTTGTATTTTCTCATTTCTTATTGTTTTGTATTGTCGAGAAGGAACCTGCAAGTAATCATTTCATTGGACAGTGTATACTATGTGTATCCGTACACGAGTCTAATAAAACTTTAAACAGGTGGCCTAACTGGTCACTTATTCTTTAAGTGTATTGGTGCTGATCTATGATCAGTTTGAGCTTTTAGGATGATAATGAAAAATATCACATGTACAGGGAGGACCTGATCCTAGATCAGCACTCCTGCTCTGAGATGCTTTATGAATATGGCCCCTGGAGAGCAGTGGAAAGGGAGAACCCCCAAAGACCAAAGACAGTGACTGAGGGGAAGATGTCACAGGGGGGTATTTGGAAGAAGCCCAGTAGTGTCCCTGTAGATAGAGCCATTTTCCCGATACATAGAAACTCGTCTGAAACCTATCACTAGGCAACACAATGGTCTGGTTTCAATGAAGGACTCTTTTGGCATAGAAGAAATACGGAGTTCCTCTTTGCCAAAAACGTCCATCGTTGAAACCAGACCCTAGTCACTGTGTTGCCGAGGGTCGGTTTCTAAGACTATGTAGACCCCATAGCACCAGGCAGTGTCACACCTTACCCTGCCATAACACTGGGTAACTGAAGTGTCATCAAGGACAGACCATTTGAGGAGTTTTGTTAATATCAAGGTTGGGGTCAATTCCATTTGAATTCCAGGCAATTCAGAAATTAAACCAAATTACAATTCCAAATTTTCCTCATTGAAAAGCATAGAAGATAATTGGGTTTTCACTGCACTTCCTAAATTGACTGGAATTTAAATGGAATTGACCCCAACCCTGGTGAATATTGTGTTAATGGTCCAAAAGCTATGGCTAAATCATTCTGCATGATTTACTCTACACATCCAATAGTGTTTATATCTACATGGCAGGCCTGTGTTTCTTTGAGTTTAAGACCAATGCTGATAGGAAATCATTTATTATGAAAGTGTATTGCAACAGACAACCTCTTGCCAGACAAATTCTTTCACAAGCATCACTGGAACAAATACTGTTATAAATCCACAGCCTGTGACCATTTACATGAGCTGTTTGTGGTGTGGTGTGTTACTTTCCACTGTGTAATATCTTTCTGACAACTGCTGCTCTACTTTACCTTCAACTGAGTGGGTCATGAGTCATACCTTTATTTTGTTCCTGTGATCTTCACTGCAATTTCATTGGCCATTTCCACAGAAGTCACAGCTTTAGAACAAAAAGGAAGTTAAGCAGCTGATTACTGTAATCATGACATTTTACTAGAAGATAGTTACACTAATGGATTGACCATTCATGAATACAATAACACACTAGTCCAGCGTTTCCCAAACTCGGGACCCCAAGGTGCATGTTTCGGTTTTTGCCCTAACACTGCACAGCTGATTCAAATGTCAAATATTGATAATTAGTTGATTATTTGAATCAGCTGTGTAGTGCTAGGTCAAAAACCGAAACGTGCACCCTTTGGGGTCCAGAGGACTGAGTTTGGGAAACACAGCAGTAGACCTACATCATGCATATGTTTTAGTGCAAATAAATGTCAAAGTAGGGGGAAAGAAAGAAAGACGTATTTATTCATTACTGACTAGCGGTAGAAAGGGGTGATATGATACAGGCATATTCACAACAGTATTTTAGTCATTGTTCACTAACATTGTCACATGACTTGTATCATTCTACAGGAAGTGATTCTAAGAATATACCCATTGCAGAAATTGTTAGTTTGCGCTTGTGGGAGCATGAACTATACTGCAATTGTAATTATTGATACAAGTTCAGAATGGAATCTTCTTGGTGGTGATGTGAGCTGTGTCACTGATTTCTGTCAAAATAACAATGCAATTAATCTTTTAAAAAGACCATACCTACAATTAGTTACGTCATGATATGTAGTATGGTTTTCAGTATTTGATACTGTTAAGTTTAATCGATTTGTGAGGGAGAATGCTGCAACTGTTCAGGTGGTGTACAACAAGTCTCTTACCTCTGGTCTGCATCTTGAGGTGGTCTTAGTTTTATAATACAGTTTCTGTTCTGACATGCCAAGGCCACGATATGTACTGAAATATTCACCAACAACATAGGATATGTCAATATCAACATTGCACAAGGAACATTGGCTACTCAGCAAACATTTAACTGTTAAACTATTTCAAACTTTTACATTTTGATATTATCTAGTATTTCCATTTACACACCCAGGATCATAACGATCAGAATAACCTTCAGAACACTGTAAATGAACAGAAGACAGTTCTCCCATGATGACCTGCAGTTGGAGGTCTGGTTTGGATAGTCTGTGGAAAAAAAGATAAATAACCCACAGACAATGTAAAATGTCCTGAGTTATTCTAAACCACATCTAAAACTGAAAAACACTATTTTCCATTATTGGGAACATACCCAAAAGGTAGCTCATATGTACACCATACATATCTGTACACCATACATATTCATCATTGAATGAAATGTGTACTTACCAGCGGTCATGAGTCTGGTACCATTGCTAAATAGGAGACTCTGGTCTTCTTTCTTTGCACAGTAGTACACTCCACAATCATCTACTGTTACATTATGTATTAACAATCTATGTCCTGTTTCTAATGAATATTTCTGTCTAAAAGTAGTATTGTAATAAAAAGCAGCAGGACTCCTACTAGTGAAAGAGTGGAGTATGGCCAGTGGAGGCTGTGGTTGGTGCTGAATGTACCAGTATGCACTTTCTATGTTAAGAGAACAGTATATGGTTGTATTCTGTCCAAGTTCCACCAGTGTCTCTGTCAAGCAATCAGCTCCCCGACGGCATATAAAGAGACCTAGAAACAAACAGGTAATTACACATTTGACTCCTAAGTTATTAATTGTAGTAACAAAATAATTGTCTTACACAACAAATGTCCCACAACTCTCAGCATTGTCTCAAATTTGTGGTGGTGATTGGGTTGTTGTCCTGCTTGTGTAGCAGTTGCCTGTTTGAGCGTTCTTTGCTGCTGTACAGACAAACCACAAGTTGTTTTATAGGGTGCTAGAGGTCGACCAATCACAGGCAAGTCCACTTGATTTTGCCTTATATAGGCATACTCCTTGTAGGCATGCAATATTTACTATCACAAGTTTGAAATTCAATCAAATAATTTTAATTCAATTCCTGAATTGAATAGCAATATATGTCATTGACCCCACTACCACCACAACCACCACCTTCAAACAGTAGCCATGTCTAGATTGTCAGTTAACTTTCAACTTCAACTTACATTACTAGTGGATCACCGTACAAGACACTACAAGTAGTCATAGTACACTTCAATCTGTCTGGTCCGTCATGACATCTCACGTCAGAGTCAGGTCGAGTCAGTGTCATTTTGAATATTTCACTTTTTGATTTACATTGACTGTGTCAAGTGAGAATGTGTATTTAATATGTCTGGAGTAGATTGACCTCAGGAGACACATGCAAGAAGGGGTGTGTTATAATGAGGCTCTGTTGGCTGTCAGGGACAAAGTGGACTTTTTATTATTTCTTCTGCACTCCTCTTCTGCTCATCCCTCAACCGATTTCAGTGCAGCCGTAATCAACACAACATCTGACAAAAGAGGATGTGGTGATCGGTGTCAACTTGTAAAATGACCACATTCTCATTCTGCAGAAAGTCAAAAATAAGGTGTTCGTTTTTCTCTTGTCAATACAGCACTAATGTCAGAGGAAGGCTCAAAACATCACTGGGGCCAAGCTTCCTGCCATCCAGGACCTATATACTAGGCTGTGTCAGAGGAAGGCCCAAAATATCACTGGTTTCAAGCTTCCTGCAATCCAGGACATAGATACTAGACGGTGTCAGAAGAAGGCCCAAAAAAGTCAAAGACTGTTCTCTCTGCTACCGCATGGCAAGCGGTATCGGAGCCCAAGTCTATGTGCTAAAGGCTCCTGAACAGCTTCTACCCCCAAGCCATGAGACTGCTGAACAATTCATCAAATGGCCACCTGGACTATTTACATTGGGCTTGCTTCTCAGCCAAGGGATTGGGCTCACTCACAATTTTGCCGAAGAACAGCCATGAATTAAGAATGGTACCAACACATCCTCCGAGAGCAACTTCTCCCAACCATCCAGGAACAGTTTGGTGACGAACAATGCCTTTTCCAGCACGATGGAGCACCTTGCCATAAGGCAAAAGTGATAACTAAGTGGCTCGGGGAACAAAACATCGATATTTTGGGTCCATGGCCAGGAAACTCCCCAGACCTTAATAGCATTGAGAACTTGTGGTCAATCCTCAAGAGGTGGGTGGACAAACAAAATCCCACAAATTCTGACAAACTCCAAGCATTGATTATACAAGAATGGGCTGCCATCAGTCATGATGTGGCCCAGAAGTTAATTGACAGCATGCCAGGGCGGATTGCAGAGGTCTTGAAAAAGAAGGATCAACACTGCAAATATTGACTCTTTGCATCAACTTCATGTAATTGTCAATAAAAGCCTTTGACACTTATGAAATGCTTGTAATTATACTTCAGTATCCATAGTAACATCTGACAAAAATATCTAAAGACACTGAAGCAGAAAACTTTGTGGAAATTAATATTTGTGTCATTCTAAAAAACTATTGGCTACGACTTTAGGTTATTGTAGTAACCTTAACAAAAATGAAAAACAATTGGGATTTTCGAGGTTCTGAATCTGGCGGGTGTAAGGCTGCCCCCCAAGGTCCTCTTACCAACTGTATGCAAGAGGGTTCATGGTCTTCTCTGGAATTCAGCCTTCTCTTTGTTGATCTCACCATCCCCATTCTTTCACACCTCTGGCTAGAAGAAGTTCTGTTTTTACATCCTGTAGGTCTGATGGGAATTTTGTGACTTTTTATTAGGATCCCCATTAGCTAACGCCGTAACTTTAGTTAATCTTCCTGGGGTCCAACACCAATTAATAAGACATTACAAACAATTACAAATTAAGACTTTACAAACATTTAAGAAGTAGACAATAGAGACAATTAAAATTCCTGACAGGAAACACATTAAACATTCATTTGATGCCTTCTATTTCCTGTCCAGTCATATCCAGTCATATGGTCTATGGGGTTAGAGTTCTTTTATTTTTTTCCCTTGAAGGTGGATTTACATTTTGCCTGAGATATGTGGATTGGTAAAGAGTTCCATTCAGCTATGGCTCTATATAAAACTGTAGATTTAAGGTGATTTGTCCTTGGCTTGGGTTGTCTTAGATGTCATGAATTTGCCTGTCTGGTATGGAGGTTATGCATGTTGCTACTATGTACTAACTGTCCTGAAAAATACTTGTGTGTGTGTATGTATATATATATATATATATATATATTACATTCCTGAAGAAAATCAGAAGACTGGATAGTAATTTACTTTCAACGTGAAGCCATGAGAGTCTGATGCATTTGAATAATATTTATACGGATGGAGAAATTAAGAGCTAATAGTTTCCAAATGCGCTCTCCAAGGCATGATCAGAAAGGGAGTGCCAATCTGATTGTTAGTTAACTCAATAGTAATGCTATTGGTCAACGATTTGGAATCTAAACATGGTTAAATGGTTATAAAAGGGTCTTAGATTCATTGTCTCTTTCTGTTTGTTCCTGACCAGCTGTGGTGAGAGACTCTCCTTTTGTCTCTCTCCACCCCAGGGACTCTTGGTCCATGACCTTTCAGGCTATGACCTCTCTTTCACTCCCTCTCTGATCATGCCTTGTACAGTCCATTCTGAAAGTATTCCGACCCCTTGACTTTTTCCACATTTTGTTACGTTACAGTCTTATTCTAAAATTGATTTAATTGATTTTTTAAATATATTTTTGCCTCATCAACCTACACACAATACCCCATAATGACAAAGCAATAACATGTTTTTAGAAATTTTTGCAAATGTATTACAAATAAAAAACAGAATTGTATTTGTTTAATTAGCTGCTGCCAAAAAAATTGACAGGTGCATCCTGTTTCCATTGATCATCCTTCAGATGTTTCTACAACTTGATTGGAGTCCACCTGTGGTAAATTCAATTGGACATGATTAAGAAAGGCACACACCTGTCTATATAAGATCCAGCAGTTGACAGTGCATGTCAGAGTAAAAACCAAGTCATGAGATTGAAGGAATTGTCCGTAGAGCTCCGAACCAGGATTGTGTCGAGGCACACATCTGGGGAAGGGTACCAAAACACTTCTGCAGCATTGAAGGTCCCCAAGAACACAGTTGCCTCTGTCATTCTTAAATGGAAGAAGTTTGAAACCACCAAGACTCTTCCTAGAGCTGGCCGCCCAACCAAACTGAGCAATCGGGGGAGAAGGGCCTTGTTCAGGGAGGTGACCAAGAACCCGATGGTCACTCTGATAGAGCCCCAGAGTTCCTCTGTGGAGATGGATGAACCTTCCAGAGGGACAATCATCTCTGCAGCACTCCACCAATCAGCCCTTTATGGTAGAGTGGCCAGATGGAAGCCACTCCTCAGTAAAAGGCACATGACAGCCCGCTTGGAGTTAGTCAAAAGGCACCTAAAGGACTCAGACCATGAGAAACAAGACTCTCTGGTCTGATGAAACCAAGATTGAACTCTTTGGCTTGAATGACAAGCGTCACATCTGGAGGAAGCGTGGTACCATCTCTGTGGTGAAGCATGGTGGTGGCAGCATCATGCTGTGGGGATGTTTTACAGCGGCAGGGACTGGGAGACTAGTCAGGATCGAATGAAAGATGAATAGAGCAAAGTACAGAGAGATCCTTGATGAAAACCTGCTCTAGAGCGCTCAGGACCTCAGACTGGGGCAAAGGTTTACCTTCCAACAGCACACAGCATGATGCCAAGCACACAGCCAAGACAACGCAGAAGTGGTTTCGGGACAAGTTGGCCTCCTGAGTGCCGCAGTGGTCTAAGGCACTGCATCTCAGGTGCTAGAATGTCACTACAGACCCTGGTTCGATCCTAGACTGTATAACAACCGGCCGTGATTGGGAGCCCTGTAGTGCGGCACACAATTGGCACAGCGTCTTCCGGGTTAGGGGAGGGTTTGGCCAGGGTAGGCCGCCATTGTAAAATAAGAATTTGTTCTTAACTGACTTGCCTAGTTAAATAAAGGTTAAATAAATGTTTTTTTAAGTATCTGAATGTCTTTGATTGGCCCAGCAAGAGCCCAGACTTGAACCCGATCAAACACCTCTGGAGAGACCTGAAAATAGCTGTGCAGCGACACTCCCCATCTATCCTGACAGAGCTTGAGATGATCTGCAGAGAAGAATGGGAGAAACTCCCCAATACAGGTGTGCCAAACTTGTAGCTTCATACCCAAGAAAACTCGAGGCTGTAATCGCTGTCAAAGGTGTTTCAACAAAGTACTGAATAAAAGGTCTGATTACTTCTGTAAGTGGAATTTCAGTTATAATTTTTTTAAATAGATTTGCTGCAATTTCTAAAAAGCTTTTTTTTCTTTGTCATTAAGGGGTATTGTGTGTAAATTGATGAGAGTAATAAAAAAAACTATAAAACAAAGCACTTTCTTCTGAAACTCGTCAGTCTATTCTTGTTCTGAGAAATTAAGGCTATTCCATGCGAGAAATTGCCAAGAAAATGAAGATCTCGTACAATGATCCTCTTAAGGATTGGCCCCTTAAAAAAAAAAAGTTGCCTAAAATGACATACCCATATCTAACTGCCTGTAGCTCAGGCCCTGAAGCAAGGATATGCATATTCTTGGTACCATTTGAAAGGAAACACTTTGAAGTTTGTGGAAATATGAAATTAATGTAGGAGAATATAACACATTAGATCTGGTAAAAGATATTACAATGAAAAAAACAACCTTTTTTTGTATTTTGTTTTTGTACCATCAACTTTGAAATGCAAGAGAAAGGCCATCATTTATTATTTCAACCCAGGTGCAATTTAGATTCTCAGACTGATCCAATGAACCATTGCATTTCGGTTCCATTTTTAAAAAATCAAGACTGCCCAAATGGGCCTAATTTGTTTATAACTGTTCATGTTCAAAACCATGCATTCTCCTCAATAGCATGGTGTTCTTTCACTGTAATAGCTACTGTAAATTGGACAGTGCATTTAGATTAACAAGAATTTAAGCTTTCTGCCAATATCATATATGTCTGTCCTGGGAAATGTTCTTGTTACTTACAACCTCATGCTAATCCCATTAGCCTACGTTAGCTCAACTGTCCCGCTGGGGACCCACCAATCCTGAGTAATTCATTTAGTTTTTTTGTCTTTTACTTTCTGTTTTGTACACAAGCTTCAAACAGCTGAAAACACAATATTTTTGGTTTTTGAAAATATATTTCACAACGGTTTAGATGGTACAATGATTCTCTACATTCTCTATGCTTGTTTCGTCACATAAACTGAAATTAGGTGAACTACTCGAATTTTAGCAACCAGGAAATGGCGGAGCGATTTCTGCATAGTGCACCTTTAATATTGATTTATAATTTGAACCTAACCAAACCTCTGTTCTGTTGAAGGAGTTGTATGGGTTCCTCTAGTGGCCAAAAGCTTTTGTTAGCATGGGCAGCGCCATTGAGGACTAACCATTTTGATTGAGTCGACTTCCAACTTCATTGGCTGATCCCTTCTGGTGGCACAGTTGGCATGACCTGATGACTCGGTTGGAGTCGTGACAGCCAGGTCATCAGGAGGGATCAGGTGATATGTGATGGTGATATGGTCATTGACTAGTCTCTCAAAGCACTTCATGATGACGGAAGTGAGTGTTACGGGGCGGTAGTCGTTTAGCTCAGTTACCTTAGCTTTCTTGGGAACAGGAACAATGGCGGCCCTCTTGAAGCATGTGGGAACAGCAGACTAGGATAAGGATTGATTGAATATGTCCATAAACACACCAGCCATCTGGTCTGCGCATGCTCTGAGGACGCGGCTGGGGATGCCGTCTGGGCCTGCAGCCTTGCGAGGGTTAACACGTTTAAATGTTTTACTCACGTCGGCTGCAGTGAAGGAGAGTCCGCATGTTTTGGTTGCAGGGCCGTGTCAGTGGCACTGTATTGTCCTCAAAGCGGGCAAAAAAGCGATTTAGTCTGCCTGGGAGCAAGGTTTTCTTTTGTAATCCGTGATTGACTGTAGACCCTGCCACATACCTCATGTGTCTGAGCCGTTGAATTGCGACTCAACTTTGTCTCTATACTGATGCTTAGCTTGTTTGATTGCCTTGCGGAGGGAATAGCTACACTGTTTGTATTCGGTCATGTTTCCGGTCAGCTTGCCCTGGTTAAAAGCGGTGGTTATTAGTAGATGTTATAGAAAACACTCTGAAGTTTCTAAACCTGTTTGAATTATGTCTGTGAGTATAACAGAACTTATATGGCAGGCAAAAACCTGAGAAAAAATCCAACCAGGAAGTGGGACATCTGAGGTTTGTAGTTTTTCAACTCTTGGCCAAATACACAGTGTCTATGGGGTCATATTGCACTTCCTATGGCTTCCACTAGATGTCAACAGTCTTTAGAACCTTGTTTGATGCTTCTACTGTGAAGTGGGGGCGAATGAGAGGGGAATGAGTCAGAGGTCTGCCAGAGAACCACGAGCTGGACACGCGCATTCATGTGAGAGTTAGCTTGAGTTCCATTGCATTTCTACAGACAAAGGAATTCTCCGGTTGGAACATTATTGAAGATTTATGTTAAAAACATCCTAAAGATTGATTCTATACATCGTTTGACATGTTTCTACGGACTGTAACGGAACTTTCTGACTTTTCGTTTGCTCCTAGTGATCGCACGTCGTGAATTTGGTTTAATGGGCTAAACGCGCAAACAAAAAGGAGGAATTTGGACATAAATGTTGGATATTATCGAACACAACAAACAATTATTGTGGAACTGGGATTCCTGGGAGTGCATTCTGATGAAGATCATCAAAGGTAAGTGAATATTTATAATGCTATTTCTGACTTCTGTTGACTACACAACATGGCGGATATCTGTTTGGGTTGTTTTGGTCTCTGAGCGCCGTACTCAGATTATAGCATGGTGTGCTTTTTCCGTAAAGTTCTTTTGAAATCTGACAAAGCGGTTGCATTAAGGAGGAGAAGTGTATCTATAATTCAGTGCATAATAGTTGTATCTTTTATCAATGTTTATTATGAGTATTTCTGTAAATTGATGTGGCTCTCTGCAAAATCACCAGATGTTTTGGAACTACTGAACGTAATGCGCCAATGTAAACTGAGAGTTTTTTATATAAATATGAACTTTATCGAACAAAATATACAACAAAATATGTATTGTGTAACATGAAGTCCTATGAGTGTTATCTGATGAAGATCATCAAAGGTTAGTGATTAATTTATCTCTATTTCTGCTTTTTGTGACTCCTCTCTTTGGCTGGAATTTTTTTTTTCTGTGACTTGGCTCTGACCTAACATAATTGTTTGGTTTGCTTTCGCTGTAAAGCCTTTTTGAAATCGGACACTGGTGGGATTAACAAGAAGTGTATCTTTGAAATGGTGTAAAATACTTGTATGTTTGAGGAATTTTAATTATGGTATTTCTGTTGTTTTGAATTTGGCGCCCTGCACTTTCACTGGCTGTTGTCATATCGATCCCGATCTCCGTCCAAAGAGGTTTTTAAGTATGCTCTCTATAATTCTCTCTCTCCTTTTCTCTCTTTCTTTCTTTCTTTCTTTCTTTCTTTCTCTCTCTCAGAGGTCCTGAGCCCTAGGACCATGCCTCAGGATTACCTGGCCTGATGACTCCTTGCTGTCCCCAGTCCACCTGGTCGTGCTGCTGCTCCAGTTTAAACTATTCGGCTATGGAACCCTGACCTGTTCACCGGATGTGCTACCTGTCCCAGACCTGCTGTTTTCGACTCTCTAGAGACAGCAGGAGCGATAAAGATACTCTGAATGATCGGCTATGAAAAGCCAACTGACATTTACTCCTGAGGTGCTGACCTGTTGTACCCTCGACAACCACTGTGATTATTGTAATTTGACCTTGCAGGTCATTTATGAACATTTGAACATCTTGGCCATGTTCTCTTATAATCTCCACCCGGCACAGCCAGAAGAGGCCTGACCACCCCTCATAGCCTGGTTCCTCTCTAGGTTTCTTCCTAGCTTCTCACCTTTCTAGGGAGTTTTTCCCACCGTGCTTCTACATCTGCATTGCTGTTTGGGGTTTTAGGCTGGGTTTCTGTACAGCACTTTTTGATATCAGCTGATGTAAGAAGGGCTTTATAAATCAATCGATTTGATTTAATGTCGCAGTTCTTGACACAAACCGGTGCGCCTGTCACCTACTACCATACCCCATTCAAAGGCACTTAAATATTTTGTCTTGCCCATTCACCCTCTGAAAGAACACGTACACAATTCATGTCTCAATTTTCTCAAGGCTTAAAAATCCGTCTTTAACCTGTCAACTCCCCTTCATCTACACTGACTGAAGTGGGTTTAACAAGTTACATTGATAAGAGATCATAGATTCCATGTGGATTCAACTGGTCAGTCTGTCATAGAAAGAGCAGGTGTTCATAATGTTTTGTACACTCAGTGTATATTCATATTCCCACAACGGACACTGACTTCTGGCCCATCTACCCATTCAGGTGGTTCAGAGGTTGGAGGAAATGTATTGTTCTTCTGGCATGCTTCACCGTAGGGATGATGCCAAGTTTCCTCCAGACGTGACACTTGGCATTCAGGCTCAATCTTGGTTTCATGAGACCAGAGAATCTTATATACACATTAAATTCACTGTGCTTATGAATGTTTTGTGGACATAAAATAGATCAATAGGATTCTAAATGGTTAAAAGTTCACATTTGGGATCGAGCTAATGATTAGCCCAATAGGTTAAATGCAGACAGGCAACCCAATGCTTTACCTATTTATTTATCACCACTCTGCTGCATCAGTTGGGCTACAGATGATATTACTTATTGCGAATATGATACCTGATAATATGGACCATGCATAGGCTATATGCATGGTCCAATATGTTAAAATCATTTCAACAAACATTTTACCAATATGTTTGTTGGGCTCAATTCTGGAGGTGGAAATTATATTTCAGATGGTGTCAGTATAATTTTATTTTCATTCATTTGGAAGTAGAATGTCCTTTTGAAAAGTCACCAGAGCTGAGCTTCTCAGTCCTTCTAAATACATTTTAGAACAGAAGACACACTTACTTAATTCATTGTAAAAATGAATGTAAAATGAATAAGCAAATTCATAATAATGGTCTTACAGAATGGACAGGCACCACCGGTGAGCAGTGAGTGATGAGACCTTGAGACTGAACGGAGTGTACAACCACATGATCAAACCATAGTTTGCAAAAAGGAATAGCAACAGACTTTATTCAAGAGTATTGAGGAAGTGAACGTTTACTTTAAGTTAAAGAAAATGTCTTAGTAAAAGAAAAAGCTGATTGAAACAACAAAAAACACACAAATATGTTCAATCTCAAGTTCTCACCAAAATGACAGTCAATTGGCTGTATATAACTTTAATAGCCTTGTAATTGAAGCTTTATTGATAGGAGTGACACACCACACAATCTTATTTCAACCCTATTTCAAATCCTATTTCAAATGTATTTCCTATTTTGATTTCACAGATTACCCATGTTTAAAAAAGTGTTATGCATTTACTCATCACATCAATAAAGAGTTCTAGCAAGTGGTAGCCTATATTTTGCATTTCATATTTCATACATATAGCGAGAAAAGATATTTCTGACAATTGAACACAGAGAAGTTGCAAAACAAAGCCACATAAAATGGCACAATGACCAATTTCTATGCTGTGAGTCAAAGAAGGTAGACCATTTGACTGAGGAGGAGAAACAGGAAGGGGCTGAGGTTCTGTCCTCTGAGGCTCACGCTGCTGCTATTTGTAGGCTCAGGAGTTAGTTTAGGCTCAGGAGTTGGTTTAGGCTCAGGAGTTGGTTTCTCTGTATAAAACAGAGGGACATTTTTATAGTGTTATCATACTGTATCATCAACTTCTTAAAACTGTTAAGGGAAATTCCAATACTGTATAGATAAAAGAGGCTGTTACACTTGGTTGTAAACAAACCTTGAACAGAAAGTTCCACTTGACGAAGAATGTCCTCTGTTGGTATGAAACATGAATAACTCCCACTATCTGTGCTATGGAGATCAATCAGTAGGAGAGAGAAGTTGCCATTTGTCCACTCATCAGAGAACATACTGGTTCTGTTGATGAACTGAGAGTATTGCTTGGCCAAATCTGCTTTTCCATCAATAATACTGTAGACAGTGTCATCATCTGCGGTTTGCCAAAAAATTGTGACATTTTTATGCTCCTTCTTCTCAATGTATGTGCAAGGCAAGATAACATTATCTCCCTTGAAGCCTTCAACTTTGACCTGCGAAGAGACTTTGGAACAGAGACATAAAAACAGAGACAGAAAAATGTGCCTCCAATTAATCCATCTGACACTACAATACTAAATGACTATTTGAAATGAATACCTTGGGGTCCAATCAACAGGATCACACAAACCGGCAACCAGCACCTGTGGAGTAGTGAGAGAGCATGTTATGGTTGGGAACGAGACTAGCAGGGTTATAAACACAGTGGCCTGGCTGAACATGAAAAGGAGGCTGAGCAACCAATCCTAACCTAAGAAACTGTTCATTTACTGTGCATTAAAATTACTTTGCAAAGCAACAAAAACAATACAGACCTACTCTTTGTTTCTAAGATATAAACTAGCCAAAATATGCGGTCTGCATGGTATTACTTGTAACTGTGGTAACTGAAGGTAATGCAGGTAACAGACGTATAGCAGTCCACTTGCAGTCCAGTTTAGCGATGCGTAGGTAGACTCATAACCTGCAGTCGCTGCATTTATATCCTTAGGAAGGGTGGTGTCACGCCCTGACCTTAGAGATCCTTTTTATGTCTCTATTTTGGTTTGGTCAGGGCGTGAGTTGGGGTGGGCATTCTATGTTTTCTATTTCTGTATGTTTGGCTGGGTGTGATTCTCAATCAGAGGCAGCTGTCTATCGTTATCGCTGATTGAGAACCATACTTAAGTAGCCTTTTCCCACCTGTGTTTTGTGGGTAGTTATTTTCTAAATACTATAATACTGTTATTTTAATAAATACCTTTTAAAAAAATCACAAATATTGTTCTATTTCAGTTTTTTTTTCATTATTTAATTTTTAAAAGTCTGACATATGGAATTGTTTTAAGGTCATACCATGAATCATTTAGCTATTTGATTTTGAATTGTAGGACCCCTTTAGGTATAAAAAATATATTCCATCTGGCCTTTACTGCTATATAGCCCATAGAAACGCATTGATAAAGGGCTACAAAAAAAGAAAGTCAAAAAATAAAGCATAAGGAATACGCTTTTGAAGTGTTTGTCTGTCACGATTGTTTGAATGAGTGGACCAAGGTGCAGCGTGGTAAGCGTACATTTTCCTTTATTAAATGTACACCGAACAAAAACAACAAAATACCAAACCAAATGTGACGCTAAATAATAGTGCTAACAGGCAACTATCCATAGTCAAGATCCAACAAAGCACAATGTGGAAATGACTGCCTAAATATGATCCCCAATCAGAGAAAACAATAAACAGCTGTCTCTGATTGGGAACCATACAAGGCCAACATAAATTACTAATCACCTAGATGACCCACCCTAGTCACTATTTTATCTTAATTTAACTAGGCAAGTCAGTTAAGAACAAATTCTTATTTTCAATGATGGCCTAGGAACTGTGGGTTAACTGCTTGTTCAGGGGCAGAACGACAGATTCGTCAGCTCGGGGGTTTGAACTTGCAACCTTCCAGTTACTAGTCCAACGCTCTAACCACTAGGCTAACCTGCCACCCCAACCAACAGAGAATAAACAGCTCTCTATGGTCAGGGCGTGACACTGTCCTATATCTAAGAGATATAAGAAAGCTCAGGAAATATATCTCGCTATATATTTTTACACATATTTAACCCCTTATTTCTGTTGGAACAAAACTACCTCCATACTTCCAACGCTCTAACCACTAGGCTAACCTGCCACCCCAACCAACAGAGAATAAACAGCTCTCTATGGTCAGGGCGTGACACTGTCCTATATCTAAGAGATATAAGAAAGCTCAGGAAATATATCTCGCTATATATTTTTACACATATTTAACCCCTTATTTCTGTTGGAACAAAACTACCTCCATACTTCCATTCATGTGTATGGGTTACCTTTAGACCAGTCCCATGACAAAACCAAGAACTCCATAGTGTTCATGAGAGTCTCCTCTTTCTATACAGTGATCATATTAGTTTGTAGGCCAAACCGTTCGGATGCTACAGAAGCTTTGGTGAGATGACCGATTTTCGGGATGTCTCAAGGTCTGACAAACAGCTTATAGCTCTGCCACTTTCCACCACAGCTGCGGAAGGGCGACATAGGCGGAGTGGTCGATTGCGACACAGCCCACGCATGTATTTATTTTATCTGTAGCTTAAATTTAGGGATTCTGATAGGGATGTTTTTATTATGTTACTTTGAATATACTTGATGAGGTTTTAAGGCTACCTGGCATTAGTGCGAAGTCCAAGGCTAAAATAACTATATGTGTGCCAAGCATGCCAAATAACATACATGCCTAATGCTTTTGCAAAGGACACAAACAGTTGTTGATCCAAGAAGGCAAAAAGGGCAATGTTTAATTGAATAACAGAAAAGCTGCGAAATGGACAGTTGAGAATAAAAATAGTAGAGATGGAAGATTTGATGAAGTGGCTAAAGAGGATGCTATCAGTGCTGGCTATGTTATGTGTGATGATTGTGAGGTGCTATACAAATTCCACAGTCACAACACAGGGATTTCAAATAAGCCTATGGCACATCAAGGGAACTGTAGCCTACTGTTCAGATGGGTTCAATGGAAACTGAAATCTGGACATTTACTGTAGGTCTATAACCTCACACATAGTCGTATTATAAACTCCTACTGCAGAATGAAGCATTTCTTGCAGTAAAATTCTAGGCCTACACACATAGCTCGCATTTTGACTGGAGAACAGGAGTGGAGAATGACAGAAGAGGAGCTGCAAGTATCTAATTACAGACAAGTTGACTTACAAATAGCCTACCAAAATTTCGGAAATGATAAGCAGAAACATATCAGGCATCAATAAACCAAATCCTGCAACACCTGTCAAAAAATCGTTCTGCGGTCTCTGACTGTAGCATACACGCATTTTCTATATTAGCGGGTTTTGGTTGGGTGAGGACCTCATATTTTCACTTTATCACATATAGTCGGGCGGTTGCAGATGGGTTATTAAATTGCGTGTGAACAAACAACTGACCCGCGCACCACTAATACAGGAACGGACCGTCTTTAAAAAACACTTCTTACATACATAAGAACGGTTACATTTGTTCGGTAGACAGAAATGGGAGGGGCAACACAGCATGTTTTTTAATGAAATTATGGATTTCATCAGTAATAAACACACATTTTCGTTACTGTCCAATGATTAATTACAAGACAAATATATTTCCCCTCCACGTTTTTCAAAGCTTTCATCTAATAATTTTAGAATAACCGAAGTGACCGAAGGTAGACATCACCCTTTATGTGTTATCAGGGCTTGATAGTAACCATTTTTTACTTGTTTGAAGGCTAAAATCATATCAAATCAAATTGTATCGGTCACATACACGTGTTTAGCAGATGTTATTGCGGATGTAGCAAATGCGTGTGTTTCTAGCCCCCGACAGTGCAGTAATATCTAACAATTTCACAACATACACGGATGGAACCACTTCACAAAATAGCATTCATTATTTTCACTGGTATTAACAATGGAAGGCTGCTGGTCTCTGATCCCATCTATTATACAGTATCTCCTGCTGTTGTGGCCTTGAGCAAGGCACTTAACCCCCACAAAGTAAAATACTACACTGATGGGCTACTGTGTTAAAACACATGTGGTCTGTCAACCTCCACCTGGAGAGCTTTTGGGTGTGTAGGCTTTTGATCCAACCCTGCTGGAACACACCAGCTTATCAAGGTCCTGTTGAGCAGCTGATGTTTTACAATGTGGTGTGTTCGAGCAGGGCTGGAGCAATAGCCTGCACATCCAGTAGCTCTCCTGGAATCACCAGGAGGATGGTTTAATTAATAATTACAAGCAAAAACATTGTCTTTATAAAATAATTATCTCACTCAATGAACCAGGGATCAAATGGCTAATGTGGGCGAGGTATTAAAAAAAAATATATATACATTTTTTATTATTAACAACAATTATAACACAATATACAAACATCTTACAAAAAATCTACCAAATAACACCGAAACTATGGATTATGGGGTATACATAAGTAAACAAAAATGTACAAGGTTTCACAGGCAATTAGGGTTCGTTTTGCTTTACAGTTTTTCAGATTATGCACCACTTAAAAATAAAATTCGAGTTCAATCATTTAAAAAAAAGAATGTTGGATTTTTTGCCCACTTGCATGTATGTACTGTAAATAATATTTACCATGCTGTCACGTCTGCTCCCGCTCTTCCCTACCTGCTTCGTCTCTCCAGCGTCAATACGTGACACATGCAGATTCATTGTATATTCTTTATTCTGATATAAATCATGAAACAAAAGAAAAACACCTTCACCATCAAGACGAACCCTAGCGCCAGTTGATCTAATAAATACATGTACATCCATCCAAAAGATCTTACTGCAAATACATTCAAAGAACACCACTTGTAGTTTCATTCTCAATTTGACAGAACACACTTCATCGATATCAATTTTAAATTGTCAGTACCTAGTTTACTGGATATATTACATGTATATTTTTTAAAGACACTTCACGGACTTCGTTATTGACACAATATGTTCTCCTTAAATTCCGTACCGCACTCCCAATTCTATAATTCCTGTATACTTTTGCAGGAGGAAAAGAAGGCTCGGTACTCATCTTCCTAATAAAATTAGTGCACTTTTTATCCTTAACGCATAAACCATTTAATAGGACGCTGAAACTGAATTCCACATTCCTCTGAAGAATGTACTTTCCCCGTATACGTCTTATAAGGCATGGAGCTATTGCATCAACAACGATGGCGTACTACTTCGCCATTTAATTTAAGGGGTATTATATTTAGCTCTGTTACATTTGAGGAGAAATTCAATGCCACCAACCTTTGTAAAAACAAGATTTGGAATATATTTCAAATCCTATCCTTAAATTGGAGGCAATTCTTGATCCTTCTAGTCTTAAAGATAATAGGATGTACCAAAATCAAGCACATTTAAACCAGCCATTTAAACCAGCCAGTCTACTTGTTTAATCGTTGCTTTGGGAACATCCAATGCCATTGCAGTATATAGTAGTCTCGATAATCCTTCCATTTTTTGGACAGCAATACACGACCGTTTAAAGACAACTCCTTTAACAACCAAGCAACAAACCTCTTAACATTATCAGTGGTGGGATTCAAATTCAATGCGCCCTTTCTGTTTGGTTTTTACATAATTCCCAGGTATGTATTAAAAATGTTATGGGAATAACGGCAATAATCAACAAAATCATTACATATAGCCTTCAATGCAAATAAATCACACTTTTTTAAAAACATTTAAAGTCAAACCAGATACAGAGGATACATTCAAACAATCCACAGCTTTGGATAACCTCTGTTCAAGGTGGGCAAGATAACCAGATAAGATGTTAATCTATTTGTAAGGTTAAAATATTCAGTGTTCAGGGGGAGTTCTTGACAACATAGGAGTTACTTGTCAATTAGGCTATTCTAAGATTTTAAAAACTTTGTCAGAATTACATGTCCAGTATTGAATAGAGAATCTTAACCAATTTTTTAGCGCAAGAGAGATGTTTTTATAACCTGAGTATGCAGCATTGGTTTCATCAACATCAACCGTGCACCAGTATCAACTGCGTTCCGGGCATTTGCCAGAGCCAGTGGAAAATTATTTTAGGACATGACAATGACATGAATACATGCATTGTTAACTAGCGAGAAAACCAGGCAAACTACACAATATGTTTTAATTGTCTAGTTAGTCGGTTGTATATCATTATTTTACCTGCTACACAAATATCTCTCTCTCGCTCTCTCTCCTCTGGCTACGCCCTACTGGCACAAGGCAGGAATTTTCCAGGATTTTGATTGAAGACCCAACATGGGCTATAACTGGGCAAACAACTCACTAACTAGCAATGAATATCAACAAATGTGCACACGGCTAGGCTCGCTTTGATAAAAAAACAACGCATATTTTTACCTTTATTTAACCAGACAAGTCAGTTAAGAAAAATGTCTTATTTTCAATGACGGCCTAGGAACAGTGGGTTAAACCTGTTAAGGCTATGGCAGAATACTGCCCCCGTTGGAGAAATGCGTGCCCATAGTAAACTCACAAAAAATCTGTAAAAAATTGCTAATATATGCATATAATAAATATTATTGAATAGAAAACACTCTAAAGCTTCTAAAACCGTTCAAATTATGTCTCTATGTAAAGCAGAACTCACAGGGCAGCCATTCTTCCAAACTCTTTCTGTCATTAGAAAAGTTGGCCCAACTTTGACGTCATTAAATCTGACTTGGTGGCTAGATGAACAAGGTGTTTATCTTTCATTTGAGCTATTGGACTTGTTAATGTGTGGAGGTTAAATATTTCTAAGAATATTTTTGCGTTCTGTGCGCCACTGTGTCAGTTGAGCAGTGGGGGATGGTACCCCTAGAGGTACGTGTGGGGCCATTTAACTGCCTGTTCAGGGGCAGAACGACAGATTTGTACCTTGTCAGCTCGGGGGGTTGAACTTGCAACCTTCCGGTTACTAGTCCAACGCTCTAACCACTAGGCTACCCTGCCATACCAAGACTGCATGATTGAAAGCCCACTTGTGCCTGTCAATGCAGGCCTACACTCTTAAAATTAGGGTTTCAATAAGGGTTCTCCTCTAAAATCCTCAAAGTTAATCGAAGAAATGTAGTAGGTGGGGTTAATCGAGGAACCTCCTAAATAGGTGGGGGTTCTTGCAGGAACCTAACTGCCCAACTGAAACGTTTGGATTTTAATTTGAAAGGACAGCAGGTGCAAGCACTTAACAGAACAATTTAAAGATCTCCTCACGTTTGTGTCTGTAGGTATACAGAAGAGGAGGCATACAAAGATCTCCTCACGTTTGTGTCTGTAGGTATACAAAGATCTCCTCGCGTTTGTGTCTGTAGGTATACAGAAGAGGAGGCATACAAAGATCTCCTCACGTTTGTGTCTGTAGGTATACAAAGATCTTGTCACGTTTGTGTCTGTAGGTATACAAAGATCTCCTCACTTTTGTGTCTGTAGGTATACAGAAGAGGAGGCATACAAATTTATGTCAAGTGGTATTGGTATGTTAGACTGTGGTTTTTGATAATGGTTTAAAAGGAAACCTGTTCGATCACCATGCACTGCAAAATCATTCTGGCTACGGAGACAGAGAACATCAACACGCAAGGCATACCTATACCTAATCAGTTGTTCTTTGTGGAAGCCCTCTGGCTGTTATGTTTTGCATCTTACTGTTTTTATTTTTAATTACTATTTTAAAAAATGAATCCATTCAACTGAAATGTGTCTTCCGCATTTAACCCAACCCCTCTGAATCAGAGAGGTGCGGGGGCAGCCATGATCGAAATCCACGTCTTCGGTACTGGCCCAACGCTCTAACCACTAGGCTACCTGCCGCACCATTGCACTTTGGGCTCTCCTGGGAGTTAACCTCATATTTTAATCTTCTAATTCTGCTTTGCCACTAAAACCATTATAAACACTGACAACTAAAATATTGTGTAATTGTTATGTGTATTATTATTAAAAAATTAAACCCAAAAGTTTATTCAAAATGTTGGAAGATCCATTAAAAGGGGTTATTCTAAGAAATTATAGGGTTTCCCCCACAGTTTCAATTTGAAGAACCCCTTGATACTCCAGGAACTTTTTTTGCGTTTACAATAATTAGAGGCGCTGCATTGTCAACCTGATGTCTGCATTGGCCGTGCAGCATTTACGGTAATACAGCCTATGCAGAGGTCAGGGCATTCATACTTCTTGCACTTCTGCTCAACAGCTCTGTTGTGAAGGGTAGGTTGGAAGATGGCGGCGAGTGCAGACGAGATTTTAGCTTGCTCCGAGTAACCTTAACTTGTATCCCTCTCAAACTTACTTAAATGTAACGGAACTTGGCTTATAGTAAACACAATAGAGAACAACGCTTAGTTGACCGCTAATTTGATCTGAAACTTTGAGAAATGGAAGAAAAAATTGTGCGAACGAGCAAAGGGTGGAGTAGGCAGTTGTTAGCTGAGCACTCATACATTGGAGAAAAACCGCCACCTGACTCCTCGGGAGAAGAAATGGAGGATTCTGGACATTCGGTTGATTCTGAAAATGCAGTCAATAGTCCTGCAACCAAAAATACACAAATAATTGTCTTTGCGCGAACTACATACAGGTCAACATAATCGATGCTATCTCTGCAAAGATAAACGAAAGAGCCGATGGTCTGGAGAAAATTATACGCGGAAACACATAAATAGTTGACCTCGAGATCTCTCTCAATCATGCATCATGAGTATCGAATAGCTTAAATTTGCAAACACTGCTACTTCTGAGAAATGCACTGTACAGGAGAAGACCATCGCAGACATGCAAGAGCGCTTATCCGCTTATCCGAAGCAGAGCGATACCGGAGAAGGTGGGGGCTACGGCTTTACGGTGTCCCGGAGGAGCAGGATGAGAATGTGAATGTGAAGCGCTTAGTAAAATACATCTGTAACCGTGTGGCACCGGACTTCCCCGATGGATATATGGATATGTCTGTGGTTGTCGTTCATCATATTGGGAAGAAACAAGATACCATTGTCAGCCGCTCGATCATCATCCAGTTTGCTTTTCGCACAGCAAGAGATGCAGTTTGGAAGAAAGCAAAGGAAAGCGCATTTCTGAAAGAAATAATTTCGATTCGGTGAGGACCTGACTGCCGCAGACAAGGCAGCAAAGGCAAAAGTGTGGCCTCTTGTACAACAGGTCCGAAATCAAGGAAAGGGTGGATACTACTACAGGTGGATACTACATGGGAATCGGAGCCTTTTTAGCCAACGGAAATGAAATACGACCGTGGGTGATTTGTTCTGTCGGTAGGTTTACAAGGTAGCTCCTTCCCCAATGCAAACTGAGCGTTCTAGTTTTGAATTATGGTGTTATTGTTTACAAATTAAGACTTAAGACTTCTGTTAATACATATATGAAGCAACTTTTTATAGAAAGGGTAGAGTTGAGATTGCATAGGATTTTTTATTTTTTGGAAGGACTGCAACGCAGATCTTGTATTTGTTCAAGAAACACATTCATGCAAAGAGGACTAATTATTGGTGCAATGTCATTTTTTGGGGGCCACGGGACTAATCATTCAGCTGGTGTTAAAATTTTAGCACACAATTTCAAAGGGAAATTTTTGTTTACTCCAATGGACACCAATGGACATTGGCTAGTAGCGGTAATCAACCACATGGACACATTATTTGTGTTGTGTAATGTATATGGATTAGAGGTCGACAGATTAATTGGAATGGAAGATTAATTAGGGCCGATTTCAAGTTTTCATAACAATCGGAAATTGGTATTTTTGGGCGCTGATTTGCCGATAAAAAAATAAATAATAATATATATAATATATACCTTTATTTAACTTGGCAAGTCAGTTAAGAACACATTCTTATTTTCAATGACGGCCTAGGAACGGTGGGTTAACTGCCTTGTTCAGGGGCAGAACGACAGATTTTCACCTTGTCAGCTCAGGGGATCCAATCTTGCAACCTTACAGTTAACTAGTCCAACGCAATAATGACCTGCCTCTCTCTAGTTGCAGTAAGCCAAGGTAAGTTGCTAGCTAGCATTAAACTTATCTTATAAAAAACAATCAATCATAATCACTAGTTAACTACACATGGTTGATGATATTACTAGATATTATCTAGCGTGTCCTGTGTTGCATATAATCTGACTGAGCATACAAGTATCTGACTGAGCGGTGGTAGGCAGAAGCAGGAGCGTAAACATTCATTCAAACAGCACTTTCATGCGTTTTGTAACCGAAGTGAAATGGCTAGCTAGTTAACTAGAGGGACGGAAGCTATACTGTTACACTGGCAATACTAAAGTGCCTATAAGAACATCCAATAGTCAAAGGTTAATGAAATACAAATGGTATAGAGGGAAATAGTCCTATAATTCCTATATTAACTACAACCTAAAACTTCTTACCTGGGAATATTGAAGACTCGTGTTAAAAGGAACCACCATATGTTCTCATGTTCTGAGCAAGGAACTGAAACGTTAGCTTTCTTACATATTGCACTTTTATTTTCTTCTCCAACACTTTGTTTTTGCATTATTTAAACCAAATTGAACATGTTTCATTATTTACTTGAGGCTAAATAGATTTTATTGATGTATTATATTAAGTTCAAATAAGTGTTCATTCAGCATTGTTGTAATTGTCATTATTACAAACAAACCCCCAAAAATGTCTGATTAATCGGTATGGGCTTTTTTGGTCCTCCAATAATCGGCCGACCTCTAATATGGATACTGTTCTAGTCCTCCAAATAACTTACTTCTAGAGGAAATTAAAGACATTCTTAAGTCTTCTGAGAAAATATCCATTCAGTCAGATTTTAGTTGTAGATTTTATTATGGTTTATTCTAATGAGACTGATAGATTGTCCCATAGGCCTAAGATTGGTGTGAACAAGTTGGTGAAGTTCTGCCAAAGCCTGGACTTAATTAACATATGGAGAGTTAAAACCCCTGGAGAGAAACAATACACATGGAGTAATAGAGATCGTTCACTACAATCAATAATTGACTTGTGGGTGATGGGCTCAAGACTAGAGGTTAACACTGTAGAGGTAAAAATACTGCCTGCAGTCCTGACGGATCATAGTCATATGGTTGACTGTAAGAATGTGCAGCAATGATGGTAAGAAATACTCTGGTTGTTATTGGAAATGAAATAACTCATTGTTATTGCATGATGATTAAAAAAATGTGATTAAGAATCTAATTTCTGTTTACTGGAGTTTAGCTACATCTAATGCAGAATATGGGAAATATTGGGAACTGCTGAAATTTAAAATCCGCTCAGCCTGCATTACTTAAGGAAAACGGCTTGCTTTAAGAAGGAGATGTGAGGTAGCTGAACTCTCTAAGACAATTGCCGATATCACAGAGATTGAGCATCTTGATCTTAATGAGAAAGCTAAATTGAATGATTTACAGAATCAACTAGATACATTGTATGAGGAAAAGGCTAGAGGAGCCAGAAAACAATGTCTTGAAAAAGGCAAAAAGAACAGTAGATACTTTTTAAATTTGGAAGAGAAGAGAGGGGAACTCAACACACTTCGGAAATGTAGGATTAATGGGGTTACCACTGAGGATAGAGAGTTGATATCAGACTTTACCACTAAGTTTTATGAGAATCTTTACTCCTTAGATAACAATTTGAGTGACTCTAAGGATCTCCTTGATTCGATAGAGAATGTTAATTCGGTTAGTGAAGAAATCAATCGGTCATGTTGTCAAGAATGATCCATTATGGACATCTAGTATGTGGTTGCTCAGTTAAAAAAGAACAAATCTCCAGGTTGTGATGGATTAACCTCTGAATTTTACAAAACCTTCTCTGAAGAAATAGCACAATTTTTACTTGAAACCTTTAAGGAGACTATAAAGAAGGGAGAACTACCTACCTCTCTGAAGCAAGGGGTTATTACTCTTATATCTAAACTACACAAGGATCTCTTAAATATTGATAATTGGTGTCCAATCACACTCCTAAATAACGACTACAACATTATAGCCTTAATCTTTGCAAAAAGATTAAAGTCTTGCTTGAAATATCTGATTGATGAATGTCAATCAGGGTTTATGAAAGGGCGCCATATATCTAATAATCTGAGGCTGGTGTTAGACTTGGTTGAGTATTGTGATCTATTGGATGACTTGTTATCCTATTTTTGGATTTTCAGAAAGCATTTGATATAGTAAGTCACAATTTTATCTTTGATTGTCTTAAGCATTTGAAATTTGGTCGTTTTTTGTTGTTGATGCTATTAGAACTGTGTATAATGGTGGCAATAGCTGTATCAAACTCTGTCATGGAACATCCTCAAGGTTTAACATTGACAAAGTTGTCCAATTTCACCTTTTTTTAAATTTTTGTTAGTATCTAAAATCTTATGCTCATTAGTTCATGAAATTCAATTTGAAGGCAGTACATTCCAGGCCAGAGAGATCAAGATATCCCAACTGGCGGATGACACATCACTTTTTTTGAAAAATGTGTCTCAAGCTAGATTAGCATTGGATATCGTGAAGCAATTCTCCAAAATCTTGGCATTAAATCTTTCCAAATGTGAGATGTTTGTTTTGAAAGGAGCTGTCAATCCAGCAGATTGTAACATCTCTGAAAAAGAGAGTGTAACCTACCTCTGTGTAAAGATCATTCACAACCTTAAGATATTTGGTGATCTTAATTTGAACCCTGTAACTGAATCTGTCAAAAATAATTATCCTCATGGTTAGGGAGGGATTTAAGTCTTCAAGGAAGGGTGCATTTATCCAAAGCTGAGGGGCTGTCTCGTGCATCCTATCTTTTTTAATCTATTGACAATCCCAAATCCACGTGCTGTACCTTTTAGATAGGCTATTGTACAACTTCATATGGAAAAACAAGCCACATAAGGATAGGGATATTTTCTACAGGAAGTCTATTCCCTCTGCGATATTTTGTTGGGCTTCATCGTTTGATGTAAACTGGCGCAGTGCTCGGCTCACTCCACGCAAATTTATGGTGACCAATAAAGTAAAGATCTCCTTTAAGATTATCTATAGATTCTATCCGTGTAATAGCTTGATTTCTAACTATATACCTGATTTTACCAGTGAATGCAGTTTTTGTGAACTAGAAACTGAATCTATTGAACACTTATTCTGAAATTGTTTATATAGTGAATTGTTCTGGACTGATGTAAAACTATATCTTGGCCTCAAATTGCATACAACCATTGCAATTTCTAAGTTTGACATATTATTTTACAACACTGATTCCACAATTGAACGTGAGTATGTCATAAATCTCTTTATTTTATTAGGAACATTTTTGTTACGCAAATCCAAATTCAAAAAGCCCCCTTTTCTTATTTTTTAAATCTGATTTGGAAAACTATTTAGTCTTTAAAACATATACAAAACAAAATGTCAAAAAAATGTATTCGCTATATCTCTGTATTTGATATAATGTGGATAAGATTTATATTACTTTTTTTCTCATTTCTTTGTGGAATCCCTCAGGCTGTTATGTTTGTTTTGCATGTTACTGTTATTAAAATATAATTTTTTAAAGATCTGTTGTGATGGAAGTTGTCAAGGAAGTGAGTTTTTGTTTTATACAGGACCTCCCGCCCCCACTTACTGTGAACCAATCATGTCAATGCAGTGCTATATGGAGCCCTCCACATTGTTACAACGCTTCGGATGCACACAGCAATGCAGTACGGAGCTCAATTTTCACATCAAGCATAAATTGTCTCTTGTACTCTGATAAATTCTGCAGATATTGGGAGGACAGTGTTACATGTTGCATGCAGAGGGAACTGATTTAATTCTGATCTGAGTAGCCGAGTTGTTTGATAATGTGATTTTTGCCTGATTTAATTCTATATTCTTCTTGTCCAAGCGGACAAGTGTTAATGTTGAGCCCTGGTTATCATGTTGGCAGATATGAAAGAAAATGCATTGTCTAGCTATGGTGGAATAGACAAATGACTGCCAGGAGGAGTTTGTGTGATGCTTCCACATCTGAAAATGTTCAGGACCCCAAACTGTACAAGTGTAGACTCACCAAGTTTTATGCTTTTATGAAAACTTGAACAATTCACTGAAAAAATTGGCACCGATCACCAGGACTATTTGTTAATTTGTTGGGTAGCCAGGATGCAGTGTGGGAACACCTGCAGTGCTTACTATTTTCAGTAGATGGTGCTGTTCAACCAGTTAAAACACCCGGTCAAATTGTGTAGTAGTGTACCACTGTAAGTGATGATGACGCATAAGGACAAAAAGACAAGTGCTAATTTGCACAGATTATATGACCTGTATAATATTGATGCAGTTCTTGAAATGTTAAAGAGACGTTGCAGAGACTTTGACCACAGACTCGCCTCCCTGAATAAAGTTTGCTTGTTTGCAGCACTCCTAAACGGTTGGTTTTGAGGGATGTCTGAATAGAAGACAGTTACAATACAACTGGATTGACCCTTCATGTATAAATGGACACACTACGTCATCGCATTTTAGTAAAGTACAACTCCTGGCAAAGTAGGGGAACGTTAACAAACAATATAATTACTGACTAGCAGTGAAAAGGTGACGCATATTCAGTAGACTCTTTTAGTCATCACTGTAACAATGTCACACGACTACCATCATTTTACACTAAGCATTTCTAAGCATGTTCTTAGCTTGCCCTTATGGATCATGTATTATACTGCAAAACTAATTATTGATACAAGTTCAGGATTTAATCTTCTTGGTGCTGTGTCACTGACTTCAGGGGTAAATGTAATAAACAATGCAGTGACTATTTCTTTTGTTATTTTAAAGTTGCATGCAATCAGTGTTATGATATATCGGTATGCTTTTCAGCACGTTATACTGTTGAAGTTGCACTATGGTTGCTAAAATTCTAATAGTTCACCTAATTTCAGTTTCTGTGACAAAACAAAGAAGCATAGTGTTGATAAACATTGTACCATCTAAATCTCTGTGAAATATATTTTCCATAACCAAAAATATTGTATTTTCAGCTGTTTGAAGCTGCTGTACAAAACTGAAAGTAAAAGACACAAAAACAAAACTTAAGAAAGGGATGCATAGAAATAGCACACACAGAACAGATCTACCGCTTCTTAGACTTGCTTTTAATGAGAGTGACAGATCTATAACTCACATTTCTATGTGAATTTTGTTGGATAGCCCTAAGAGTATATATTGCAGCTTTAAGCTAAATTACAGTGCCTTGCGAAAGTATTCGGCCCCCTTGAACTTTGCGACCTTTTGCCACATTTCAGGCTTCAAACATAAAGATATAAAACTGTATTTTTTTGTGAAGAATCAACAACAAGTGGGACACAATCATGAAGTGGAACGACATTTATTGGATATTTCAAACTTTTTTAACAAATCAAAAACGGAAAAATTGGGTGTGCAAAATTATTCAGCCCCCTTAAGTTAATACTTTGTAGCGCCACCTTTTGCTGCGATTACAGCTGTAAGTCGCTTGGGGTATGTCTCTTATCAGTTTTGCACATCGAGAGACTGAATTTTTTTTCCCATTCCTCCTTGCAAAACAGCTCGAGCTCAGTGAGGTTGGATGGAGAGCATTTCTGAACAGCAGTTTTCAGTTCTTTCCACAGATTCTCGATTGGATTCAGGTCTGGACTTTGACTTGGCCATTCTAACACCTGGATATGTTTATTTTTGAACCATTCCATTGTAGATTTTGCTTTATGTTTTGGATCATTGTCTTGTTGGAAGACAAATCTCTGTCCCAGTCTCAGGTCTTTTGCAGACTCCATCAGGTTTTCTTCCAGAATGGTCCTGTATTTGGCTAATCCATCTTCCCATCAATTTTAACCATCTTCCCTGTCCCTGCTGAAGAAAAGCAGGCCCAAACCATGATGCTGCCACCACCATGTTTGACAGTGGGGATGGTGTGTTCAGGGTGATGAGCTGTGTTGCTTTTACGCCAAACATAACGTTTTGCATTGTTGCCAAAAAGTTCAATTTTGGTTTCATCTGACCAGAGCACCTTGTTCCACATGTTTGGTGTGTCTCCCAGGTGGCTTGTGGCAAACTTTAAACAACACTTTTTATGGATATCTTTAAGAAATGGCTTTCTTCTTGCCACTCTTCCATAAAGGCCAGATTTGTGCAATATACGACTGATTGTTGTCCTATGGACAGAGTCTCCCACCTCAGCTGTAGATCTCTGCAGTTCATCCAGAGTGATCATGGGCCTCTTGGCTGCATCTCTGATCAGTCTTCTCCTTGTATGAGCTGAAAGTTTAGAGGGACGGCCAGGTCTTGGTAGAATTGCAGTGGTCTGATACTCCTTCCATTTCAATATTATCGCTTGCACAGTGCTCCTTGGGATGTTTAAAGCTTGGGAAATCTTTTTGTATCCAAATCCGGCTTTAAACTTCTTCACAACAGTATCTCGGACCTGCCTGGTGTGTTCCTTGTTCTTCATGATGCTCTCTGCGCTTTTAACGGACCTCTGAGACTATCACAGTGCAGGTGCATTTATACGGAGACTTGATTACACACAGGTGGATTGTATTTATCATCATTAGTCATTTAGGTCAACATTGGATCATTCAGAGATCCTCACTGAACTTCTGGAGAGAGTTTGCTGCACTGAAAGTAAAGGGGCTGAATAATTTTGCACGCCCAATTTTTCAGTTTTGATTTGTTAAAGTTTGAAATATCCAATAAATGTCGTTCCACTTCATGATTGTGTCCCACTTGTTGTTGATTCTTCACAAACAAATACAGTTTTATGTCTTTATGTTTGAAGCCTGAAATGTGGCAAAAGGTCGCAAAGTTCAAGGGGGCCGAATACTTTCGCAAGGCACTGTATTGGTCCAAATTAGCTGAGACTGATGCAACTGTTTAGGATCTTTACAAAAAGTAATTTACCTCTTATGTCTATTTGGCGTCTTGATGTTAGTTTTGAAGGAGAGTTCCTGTTCTGACATGGCAAGGTCAAGATTAGCACTGAAATATAAACCAACAAAATGGGAAAAGTTGATAAACAAAATCAAGATGTAAATTCTCTGTAAACAACAAAAAAGGTAAAAATATTTCAAATCTCGTATTTCCATTCACTCACCCAGGATCATAACCATCAGAATAACATTCAGAACACTGTAAATTAACAGAAGACAGTTCTCCCATGATGACCTGTAGTTGGAGGTCTGGTTTGTATAGCTGGACGTCTGGCTTGTCTGATTGGGATAGTCAGCATAAACATCTGTGCAATAATGCACATTGAAAAATCACTATATTAAATGTGCATGTAGTAATATCCACACAATGCCACTTTACAATTAAAGTACATTAAGTTGGCCTACAGTGCATCACACATGCAGCGTTGGGACAGCATACGCTTGAGTCTACATACTCAAAATTAGATGTATTTCAATAAAGATTTATGTTATATTGAAAGGAATTCATCATTGAATTAAATGTGCACTTACCAGCGGTCATGAGTCTGGTACCATTGCTGAATATCAATCTACCCTCTCCTTTTTTTTTGCACAGTAGAACAGGCCACAATCATCTACTGTCACATTCTGTTTGAACAATGGTTCAAGGCTGTGGTTGGTGCTGAATGTACCAGTATGCACTTTCTATGTTAAGAGAACAGTATATGGTTGTATTCTGTCCAAGTTCCATCAGTGTCTCTGTCAAGCCATCAGCTCCCCGACGGCATATAAAGAGACCTAGAAACAGATCAGGTCATTCATTACATTACACATTTGATTTGTTTCTTAAGTTATTAAATACATGTAGTAACAAAATAATTGTCTTACACAACAGATGTCCCACAACTCTCAGCATCGTCTCAAATGTGTGTTGTTGATTAGGTTGGTTTCCTGCTTGTGTAGCAGTGGCCTGTTAGAGCACTCTTTGCTGCTGTACAGACAAACCACTTTCTTGTTTGTTTGTCTTTTTATGGGTGCTAAAGGTCTAAGTCAGATCAATCATCGGGGCCAGCCCTATGTTTTTTGGGGACCTAAATTAGATTTGGTTGCGGCCCAGTTTGTTTCTTGGACACAGATTAAGCTTAATCCTGGACTAAACACTTTCAATGGAGATTCTCCATTGAGCATGCTTTTGTGTCCAGGACAAGGCTCAATCTGTGACTGGGAAAGTTCAGATAAAGGCATTGGTTTTCATCATATCATATCACATTCAATCATCAATTCCTTTCAGTGCTCATGAAGAGATGAGGAAATGAGCTGAGCTGAGGAAAGGAGAGAAGCAAAGGATACTTGGAAAGGAGTGAGGTGAGGAGGATAGTGGATATCCAAGCCTATTGGCACACAGCCCTTGTATTTATTGTAATAGATACTTTCTGAGTTTCAGAATAAGAGCGTGTGAGCAGACACAGAGAGCATGGGCTCCTGAGTTCTTCTGAAAATAGATGGATTTACACTTGGATAAACATAGATCAACTTTTTTCACAGGGACTTGTGCAGGATACTAACCTCAACATCAAAAACTTCATTCCAAGTCACAATTCCATACCTAGAACCTTGATTTTGGACAAAATTACCTGAATGGACTACTGCTACCAAGGATTATCAATAAGGGAACTTCTAACAGACCAAGACCTGCAGAGGAAACACGGCGGAACATGGAAATACCATCCAGCACAAAACTGAGTGAGCAGTGTTCAGTCTGGACCTATTTGTAAAACCAAAAATGTAAGGACAATAATCTAGGTACATTTCGTTATATAAAGCAAAATAAATGGGGCTACTGAGCTGCCAAGCTGCTAGGAAAGAAACTGATGGAAATTAGCACTGAAGTGTGAAGTGAGAGGTGTGACAACGCTTGAGCCTAAAAATGGCAGGAGAGTTTCACCCCACCCACCCAAATGCAGAGGCCTGGGGTAGTCAGGCTATCCAGATGGCCAAAGTGATTTACTTTAAGTAGCAGTTCTCTCTCTGCCGGTCTAACCCCAAGAAGTTCTGGAAAATGGTTAAAGACCTGGAGGATAAACCCTCCTCCTCACATTTGCCCATGTCTCTTAATGTTGATGATGTGGTTGTTACTGACAAGGAGCACAAGGCTGAGCTCTTTAATCACCTCTTCATTAAGTCAGGATTCCTATTTGACTCTGCCATGCCTCCTTCCCTGTCCAACATTTCCTCATCTCCCACCCCTTCTAATGCGACTATCCCCGATGCTCCTCCCTCTTTTCCCCTGCCCCGCCACAAACTTTCTCCCTGCAAAGCGGTCACTTAGTCCGAGGTGCTAAAGGAGGTCCTTAATTAAACCTGACCCCCAAAAAACAGCTGGGTCAGATGGTTTAGACCCTTTCTTCTTTAAGGTTGCTGCCCCTATCATCGCCAAGCCTATCTCTGACTTTTTAAACCTGTGTCTCCTCTCTCGGGAGGTTCCCATTGCTCTGACCTTTTTAACCTGTGTCTCCTCTCTGGGGAGGTTCCCATTGCTCTGACCTTTTTAACCTGTGTCTCCTCTCTGGGGAGGTTCCCATTGCTTGGATGGCAGCCACGGTGCATCCTTTATTTAAAAGGGAGATCAAGCTGATCCTAACTGTTATAGGCCAATATTTTTTTCTATTTTGCCCTGTTTATCAAAAGTGTTGAAAACTTGTCAATAATCAACTGACTGGCTTTCTTGATGTCTATAGTATTCTCTCGGGAATACAATCTGGTATCCGCTCAGGTTATGGATGAGTCACTGCAACCTTAAATTAAATTATGTCACCACTGCACTTGATTCTAAAAAAATGTTGTGCTGCTATTTTTATTGACTTGGCCAAAGCTTTTGATACGGTAGACCATTCCATTCTTGTGGGCCGGCTATGGAGTACTGGTGTCTCTGAGGGGTCTTTGGCCTGGTTTGCAAACTACCTCTCTCAAAGACTGCAGTGTATGAAATCAGAACATCTGCTGTCTCAGCCACTGCCTGTCACCAAGGGAGTACCTCAAGGCTTGATCCAAACAAACCCTGATTCAGGTGACCATCCTACCCATGCTAGATTACAGAGACATCATTTATAGATCGGCAGGTAAGGGTGGTCTCGAGCGGCTAGACGTTCTTTACCATTCGGCCATCAGATTTGCCACCAATGCTCCTTATAGGACACATCACTGCACTCTATACTACTCTGTAAATTTGTCATCTCTGTATACCCGTCGCAAGACCCACTGGTTGATGCTTATTTATAAAACCCTCTTAGGGTGGAGTGAGGCCTATCTATGATACCTATTGCAGCCCTCATCCAACACATACAACACCCGTTCTGCCAGTCACATTCTGGTCAATGTCCCCAAATCACACACATCCCTGGGTCACTCCTCTTTTCAATTCGCTGCAGCTAGGGACTGGAACGTGCTGCAAAAAACACTCAAACTGGTTCGTTTTATCTCCATCTCTTCATTCAAAGACTCAATCATGGACACTCTTACTGACAGTTGTGGCTGCTTAGCGTGATGTATTGTTGTCTCTATCTTCTTGCCATTTGTGATGTGTTCTGTGCCCAATAATGTTTGTACCATGTTTTGTGCTGTTGTCATGTTGTGTTGCTACCATGCTGTGTTGTCATGTGTTGCTGCCATGCCATGTTGTCGTCTTAGATCTCTCTTTATGTAGTGTTGTGTTTTCTCTCTTGTTGTGATGTGTGTTTTGTCCTATATTTTTATTTTATTTTTAATCCCAGCCCCCGTCCCCTAGTACGCCTTTTGGTGGGCAGTCATTGTAAAAAATCATTTGTTCTTAACTGACTTGTCTAGTTAAATAAAAATGTAACAAAACATTTCTTTAAAAAAAAAACTGTGGGGTAAAACTTTGCAACACCAAACTTTGAATTAACATGATCTTCTCCAACCTCATCCCACCAGTCAAGGCCTTTTAGTGTTTACTTCAGAGTTAAACTGTAAGCTTTGGTCAAATAGTATCTGTTTACTCTCCTCTCTCTCTGTAATTCAGGTGGACATTGATGTCTGTCCCAGTTCAAAATTGCACCATATTCCCTAGATGGTGCACTACTTCTGACCAGAGCCAATAGGGGCGCACTACAACAAAAGTGCACAAAACAGGGAATAGGGAGACATTTCAGACACACCCCACTTTTTACTCTTTCTGTCATTCTTCTAAAATTAAAATAAACCCTGTGTTCTTTACCCCACCATCTTCTTTATTCCGTATTTTCTTTATATCTGAAATGGGTAAGGGGAATGAAACATGTAATACCACCTGAAGACCTAGTCATGCTTGCTTACGGCTCAGTGAAAACATGTCCCGGGTTTTGGACGACGCCCACTTGGGTAGCTATTACACTCTGTTTGCTTGATGCTCACCGGTCTTTTCTCCGCCCATGTTTTTCTCCAATAGTCACCCATTTAGAGCAGAGTTGTTAATTGCACTCACCTGGTGTCCCAGGTCTGAATTAGTGGTGATTCTTCCCTCCAAGAACGACATTGAACATCCCTGATTTAGATAGATGTAGGATCTTAATTTGAGTCGGTTTGATACAGCAGGAAAATAATCTTGAAGCAACAGGAAATGTTAATTATTATGTGGATTATAGCTAATGGACATTTTTGTAGGGGTTGAGACATTTTTTTGTCAGGGCAAATCAAGTCTGACATTTTCAAGTAGAAATTACTAACTTTAGCAACAAAAGCATGATCAAATTAAGATCCTACATCTGTACTGTCTGCTGCTACTACAGTATTATAAATCAGCTGGCACGGATGTTTGATAGCAGGCTATCAATGTGCATAATACTTAACAATCAGAGAGAGGGTAGGAAAAAATCATTTGTCCCTCTGCATATTGAAAACACACACACTGCTCCTGATCTGCTGCTTCCTTGGTTTATATTAACGTGCAGGGAGATTATTAACCTAGGTATTGCCAACCTCTATTTAAGCATTTTAAAACATACATTTTTCCAATTACGAGTGCGCTATCATGCGATCCGTCTATCATCTGTCAATTACAGAAATGATTACAAATACAGTAGGCTATGGCCAGATCAGCATTTCAGACACATCCCCTGGGTTAGTCACTGTTTTTTACAGTGCTGTTGCTCAGTTTAGCAACCTACTGGTTTTTAGGTCCCTGGTCAAAAGTAGTGCACTATTTAGTGAATAGGGTGGCATTTTGGATGCATTGTCTGCATCTCTGTTTCAGATAATAACGCCTGGCTGCGTCCAAAATGATGTGCATAGATGGCCCTCGTCAAAACTAGTGTACTATGTAGGGAATAGGGTGCCTCTGTTTATTCTGTGTGCCTCTGTACCTTAGGTGGACATCGACATCAAACTGAGGTCCTGTCAAGGATCATGCAACAGGACCTTTGCTTTCCTTATCGACCACGACAGCCACCGGTCACAACAGGTCCTGATGACCAAATTCAATAACAATACCAAGCATCAGAAGAAGAACTCCCCTGTTAAAGACATCCTGAAGATCAAACTACAACCAGTGAATGTCGATCCTCCACCGTTGTTCAGCTACAAAACCATCCCCATCATCCACAAGGAACTCCTGACTCAGTTTGAGGACCTAGAACAGAACGAGGTGGTTCTAGAAGACGTTCTAGAATAAACGGAATGTCTGGGTTCCGTAGGGGTGACAGCCTTTCAAGAATGTTAATAAGCCAAGAGAGAACTCTCTTGCTGGATAACCAAAATATTATTTTGAATAGTACATTGTGTCATATTGTACCCTTATCACTTATATTAAAGGAATATTGCATATTGTTTAACTACAATTACCTGTATATGTATGATATAAACTTAGCAAAAAAATAAATGTTTTCTCACTGTCAACTGCGTTTATTTTCAGCAAACTTAACATGTGTAAATATTTGTATGAACATAACAAGATTCAACAACTGAGACATAAACTGAACAAGACTAACAGAAATTGAATAATGTGTCCCTGAACAAAGGGGGGGTCAAAATCAAACGTAACAGTCAGTATCTGGTGTGGCCACCAGCTGCATTAAGTACTGCAGTGCATCTCCTCCTCATGGACTGCACCAGATTTGCCAGTTCTTGCTGTGAGATGTTACCCCACTCTTCCACCAAGGCACCTGCAAGTTCCCGGACATTTCTGCGGGGAATGGCCCTAGCCCTCACCCTCCGATCCAACAGGTCCTTGAACAGGCATGGGAAACAGTGTTTAAACCCTTTACAGTGAAGATCTGTGTTATTTTGATTTTTACGAATTATCTTTGAAAGACAGGGTCCTGAAAAAGGGACGTTTTCTTTCTTTCTGAGTTTACATTGCATGATTATATTCACTAAACAGCAAAGCACTCCATTTTGAAAGCATTGTTTTTAAGCACTTTGAATTGCATTTTTGTAAGAAATGTTCTATATAAATAACATTTTGTTACATAGTAATGTAAGCCTATTCATGTATTTGTTGTGGAGTAACAGAGTCAGTCTCTGGACTGGTACAAGGGCCCTAGCTGGGCCCATATTCATAAAGCATCTCAGTAGGGGTGCTGATCTAGGATCAGTTGTAAGCTTTAGATCATAATGGACAAGATCAAGATTGCATGGACAGGGGGAACCTGATCCTAGGTCAGCACTCCTACTCTAAGACTGTGTATAAGGGCCTGAGAGGATGATGTCACATGGGGTATTTAGAAGCCCAGTAGAGTCCCTGTAGATGGAGCCATTTCCCTGATATGTAGACCCTAGTCAAATCAAATCAAATTGTATTTGTCACATGCACCAAATACAACAACCTTACAGTGAAGATAGTTATGGCAGTGAGGTAGTTCCTCTATGCCAAAAGAGTCCATCGTTGAAACCAGACCTTGGTCACTGTGTTGCATAGGGTCAGTTTTCAAGACTATGTAAACCCCATAACACCAGGCAGTGCCACACCTTACCCTGACATAACACTGGGTAACTGAAGTGTCATCGAGGACAGACCATTTGAGGAGTTTAGTTAATATCAAATAAAATAAAAATGTATTGGTCACATACAGATGGTTAGCAGATGTTAATGCGAGTGTAATGAAATAATTGTGCTTCTAGTTCTGACAGTGCAGTAATATTTAACAAGTAATTTAACAAATTTACAACAACTACCTTATACACACAAATGTAAACGGATGAATAAGAATATGCACATGGAAATATATTGATGAGCGATGGCCGTGTGGCATAGGCAAGATGCAGTAGATGGTATAGAATACAGTATATACATACAGTTGAAGTCAGAGGTTTACATACACTTTGGGTTGGAGTCATTAAAACCTCTTGATCCTATGGCTGAATTACTGCCACCTTTGGAGGAAGTGCGTGCCCATAGTAAACTGAAAATATTTTTTTCCAAAATTGCTAATATATGCATTTAATAATAATTATTGAATAGAAAACACTCTAAAGTTTCTAAAACCGTTTAAATTATGTCTGTATGTAAAGCAGAACTCCCAGGGCAGCCTTTCTTCCAAACACCCTCCTCTCAACAGCAAAGTTGGGTCAACTTTGACGTCATCGCCCCCACCCTTCCCAACCAGCTAAGGATCCAGGAATAGTTTCTGTGTGTTCAGCGCGATGTCTGCTTTCAAATGACGCGTCCTTTGTTAGAATCTAGCGCGCCCCCGTCCTTTGGCTGGCGAAATCATTCGGGTCAAGCGGGAATACAGGCACTCTATTGCGCCTGCCGGACACTTTTTCCATGAAGCACCAATTGACTTCGGTTTATCTGTTAGCGCTGATCTTTGTTTTACACGATTAAAGCATCCTAATGCTCGATTCTGCACTTAGTTTGACCAGTTTAGTCGACATATAATATGTAATTTTGAAGTTTGATGCGCAAGAGTGCGGGACCAGAAGTCATTTTGGGTGCATTTCAGCTGAAGCTGTAAGCATATGCTAATACAGAGACACACAACTTGAAACCAAACGATGTATTGGGTAAGTATAAAACAAATGTTTCAACCACTCCACACATTTCTTGTTAACAAACTATCGTTTTGGCAAGTCGGTTAGGACATCTACTTTGTGCATGACACATCATTTTTCCAACAATTATTTACAGACAGATTATTTCACTTATAATTCACTGTATCACAATTCCAGTGGGTCAGAAGTTTACATACACTAAGTTGACTGTGACTTTAAACAGCTTGGAAAATTCCAGAAAATTATGTCATGGCTTTAGAAGCTTCTGATTTGATTCAATTGGAGGTTTACCTGTGGATAAATTTCAAGGCCTACCTTCAAAATCAGTGCCTCGATGCTTGACACCATGGGAAAATCAAAAGAAATCAGCCAAGACCTCAGGAAAAAAAGTGTAGACCTCCACAAGGTTGGTTCATCCTTGGGAGCAATTTTCAAATGCCTGAAGGTACCACGTTCATCTGTACAAACAATAGTATGGTAGTATAAACACCATGGGACCACGCAGCCATCATACCGCTCAGGAAGGAGATGCGTTCTGTCTCCTAGAGATGAACATACTTTGATGAGAAAAATGCTAATATATCCCAGAACAACAGCAAAGAACCTTGTGAAGATGCTGGAGGAAACCGGTACAAAAAATATCTATATCCATAGTAAAACGAGTCCTATATCAGCGTAACCTGAAAGGTCGCTCAGCAAGGAAGAAGCCACTGCTCCATAACCGCCATAAAAAAAGCCAGACTACGGTTTGCAACAGCACATTGGGACAAAGATCATACTTTTTGGAGAAATGTCTTCTGGTCTGATGAAACAAAAATAGAACTGTTTGGCCATAATGACCATCGTTATGTTTGGAGGAAAAAGGGGGAGGCTTGCAAGCCGAAGAACACCATCCCAACCGTGAAGCATGGGGTGGCAGCATCATGTTGTGGGGGTGCTTTGCTGCGGGAGGGACTGGCGCACTTCACAAAATAGATGGCATCATGAGGCAGGAAATTTATGTGGATATATTGAAGCAACATCTCAAGACATCAGTTAAAGCTTGGTCTCAAATAGGTCTTCCAAATGGACAATGACCCCAAGCATACTTCCAAAGTTGTGGCAAAATGGTTGAAGGAGAACAAAGTCAAGGTATTGGAGTGGCCGTCTCAAAGCCCTGACCTCAATCCCATAGAAGATTTGTGGGCAGAAATGAAAAAGCCTGTGTGAGCAAGGAGGCCTACAAACCGGACTCAGTTACACCAGCTCTGTCAGGAGGAATGGGCCAAAATTCACCCAACTTATTGTGGGAAACTTGTGGAAGGCTACCCGAAATGTTTGACCCAAGTTAAACAATTTAAAGGCAATGCCACTAAATACTAATTGAGCGTATGTAAACTTCTGACCCATTGGGAATGTGATGAAAGAAATAAAAGCTGAAATAAATCATTCTCTCTGCTATTATTCTGACATTTCAAATTTTTCAAATAAAGTGGTCATCCTAACTGGCGTAAAACAGGGAATTGTTACTAGGATTACATTTCAGGAATTATGAAAAACTGAGTTTAAATGTATTTGGCTAAGGTGTATGTAAACTTCCGACTTCAACTGTATATATGAGATGAGTATTGTAGGATATGTATACATTATTAAAGTGGCGTTATTTAAAGTAACTAGTGAACTTTTAAGTCCATTTCTTAGTTGCAAGAGATTTGAGTCTGTATGTTGGCAGCAGCCTCTATGTTAGTGATGGCTGTTTTGCCTCTATGTTAGTGATGGCCTTGAGATAGGTGTTTTTCAGTCTTTCTGTCCCAGTTTTGATGCACCTGTACTGACCTCAACTTCTGGATGATAGCGGGGTGAACAGGCAGTGGCTCGGGTGGTTGTTGTCCTTGTTGGTAATCAAGCCTACGACTCTAGTGTCATCTGCAAACTTGATGATTGAGTTGGAGGCGTGCATGGCCACGCAGTCATGGATGAACAGGGAGTACAGGATAGGGCTGAGAACGCAACCTTGTGGGGCCCCAGTGTTGAGGATCAGCGGAGTGGAGATGTTGTTTCCTACCCTCACCACCTGGGGGCGGCCCATCAGAAAGGCCAGGACCCATTTGCACAGGGCCGGGTCGAGACCCAGGGTCTCGAGCTCAATGATGAGTTTGGAGGGTACTATGGTGTTAAATGCTGAGCTGTAGTCAATGAACAGCATTCTTACATAGGTATTCCTCTTGTCCAGATGGGATAGGCTAGTGTGCAGTGTGATGGTGATTGCGTCGTCTGTGGACCTATTGGGGCGGTAAGAAAATTGGAATGGGTCTTATTATGCTATTCCCTGCGCCTTGCATAGGGAATAGCTACACTGTTTGTATTCGGTCATGTTTCCAGTCGCCTTTCCATGATTAAAAGCGGTGGTTCGCGCTTCCAGTTTTGCGCGACTGCTGCCATCAATTCACGGTTTCTGGTTAGGGAAGGTTTTAATAGTCACAGTAGGTACAACATCACTGATGCAGTTGCTAATAAACTCGCTCACAGAGTCAGCGTATACGTCAATGTTATTGCCTGAGCCTACCCGGAAATATCCCAGTTCACATGATCGAAGCAATCTTGAAGAGTGGAATCCAATTGGTCAGACCAGCGTTGGATAGACCTGAGCATCGGCGTTTTCTGTTTTATTTTCTGTCTATATGCTGTGAGCAACAAAATTAAGTCATGGTCAGATTTCCAAAGGGAGGGCGGGGGAGGGCTTTGCATGCATTGTTAGAGTAGCAATGGTCCAGAATGCTACCAACCCGTGTCGCGCATTCGATATGCTGATAGAATTTACGAAGCCTTGTTCTCTGATTAGCTTTGTTAAAATCCCCAGCTACAATAAATGCAGCCTCAGGATATATGGTTTCCAGTTTTACATAGAGTCCAGTGAAGTTCTTTCAGGGCCGTAGAGGTATTTGCTTGGGGGGGATATACACGGCTGTGACTATAATCGAAGAGAATTCTCTTGGTAGATATTACGGTCGGCATTTGATTGTAAGGAATTCTAGGTCAGGTGAACAAAAGGACTTGAGTTCCTGTATGTTGTTATGATCACACCATGAGTGGTTAATCATAAGGCATACAACCCTGCCCTTCTTCTTACCAGATAGTTGTTTTTTTATGTCGGCTTGATGCATGAAGAAACCCGGTGGCTGTACCGACTCTGACAACATATCCCGAGTGAGCCATGTTTCCGTGAAACAGAGAATGTTACAATCTCTGATGTCTCTCTGGAAGGCAACTCGTGCCCTAACTTCGTCCACCTTGTTATCTAGAGATTGGACATTGGCGAGTAATATGCTCAGAATCGGTGGATGGTGTGCTCGCCTTCTAAGTCTGACCAGTAGGCCGCTCCGTCTGCCTCTCCTGCGGCGACCGCGTTGTTTTGGATCGTCCTCTGGGATAAGATCCCATGTCCAGGGTGGAGGTCCGAACAATGGATTCACTTCGGGAAAGTTGTATTCCTGGTTGTAATATTGGTAAGTTGACGTTAAAATCCAATAGTTCTTCCCGGATGTATGTAATAACACTTGAGATTTTCAGAGCTAACAATGTAAGAAATAATACATTTAAAAAAATGACTGCATAGTTTCTGCATTGTTGTTTTTTTGCATTAATTGTCCCAAAACTATGGCTAAATCATTGTGCATGACTTACTCTACACAGGAAACACATCTTATTGTCACGCCCTGGTCTTAGTATTTTGTGTTTTCTTTCTTTATTTGGTCAGGCCAGGGTGTGACATGGGTTTATTTTGTGTTGTGTTTATGTATGGGGGTTTTCCGTAGGTTTTGGGATTGTGGCTTAGTGGGGTGTTCTAGCAAAGTCTATGGTTGCCTGAGGCGGTTCTCAATCAGAGGCAGGTGATTCTCGTTGTCTCTGATTGGGAACCATATTTAGGCAGCCATATTCTTTGAGTGGTGTGGGTGATTGTTCCTGTCTCTGTGTTAGTTGTCACCAGATAGGCTGTATAGGTTTTCACGGTCAGTTTCTTGTTTTTGTATAATCGTGTTTATTTATTTATTAAACATGTATGTAAATTACCACGCTGCATTTTGGTCCAACTCTCCTTCGACGGAAGAAAACCGTAACACTTATCGTGTTCACATATCTAAAAGGTAGAGCTATGTTGTTCTGGTTTAAGACAACTTTGTTAGGACAGGGTAATAGTTCCCGTGAAAACATTCATTATGATGTGTATTGCAACAGACCACCTTCTGCCAGACAAATTATTGCACAAGCATCACATAAACAACTACTGTTAGAATACTGGAAACAATCACCATTTACATGGTGCTATTTTTTGCGTGTTGTGGTGTGTGGTATTTTCCACTGTGCAAGAGCTTTCTCGTAACTAAAAGGCTCTACTTCAACTGATTGGGTCATGAGTCATACAAGTATTTTGTTTCTGTGATCCTTACTGCAATTTCATTGGCCATTTGCACAGAAGTCACAGCTTTAGAACAAAAAGGAAGTTAAGCAGCTGATTACTGTGATCATGACATTTTACTAGATGATAGTTACACTAATGGATTGACCATTCATGTATATATATATATATATTAACACACTGGGACTAGCTGGAGTTGTTAGCTTGCACTTGTGAAAGCATGCATTATACTGCAATAGTAACTATTGATTCAAGTTCAGGATGTAATCCTCTTGGTGGTGCTGTGATCTGTGTCAGTGATTTAATAAAAACAACAATGCAATTCATCTTTTAAAAAGACCATACCTACAGTCAAAGTTACGTCATGATATGTAGTATGGTTTTCAGTATTTGATACTGTTAAGTTTAATCAATTGCTGAGTAAGAATGCTGCAACTGTTCAGGTGGTGTACAACAAGTCTCTTACCTCTGGTCTGCATCTTGAGGTGGTCTTAGTTTTGAAAGACAGTTTCTGTTCTGATATGCCAAGACCACGATATGTACTGAAATACAAACCAGCTGTTTGTTACTGTTAGATCCTGTTATGCCTGTTTTCCTTGACTGACGCTGTTCTCCTCTCCGCTAGTTACCCCTGCTCTGACTCTGGTCCCTGTCTCCAGTTCCACGTCTCGTCATCCTGCTACTTTTTCCTGGATTCCCCACTCTACTACTCCCTTGGATTCCCCTCCGGACCTGCTTACCCTGTCCCAACCCCTCTCGCTCCAGCCTTAGCCTCCGCACCTGGTTTCCTGCAACCCACCCGAACTTCCCCTGGCCTGCACTCCATCTTCCCCCTGTGTTTAAATAAATACCTTGGTTACTTCATCCCAGTCTCCTCATCTGAGTCTGCTCTTGGGTTCCCCTGTTCCACTCCGAGTAACATGCATCCTGAGTTATTCTAAACCAGTTTTACAAGACATCACACATTTGTAACAGAACAAGGAAGACCGTAATAAACAGGATGTTAATATTGGTCTGCATCCCACATTCAACATATGTTGTGACATCATATCAAAATGTGATATTTTTAATTGAAGATGTGTCACGCCCTGAACTTAGAGATCCTTTAAATTCTCTATTTTGTAGGTCAGGGTGTGACTATCCTGGGAAATCTATGTTTATATTTCTTTATGGTTCCCAATCAGAGGCAGCTGTCTATCATTGTCTCTGATTGGGGATCATACGTAGACAGCCCTTCTCCAAATTGCATTTGCCTCAGAGCAGGGCAGCACGGCTGGCACTTAAAAGTACATGGAGAGATAACAATGATATGCATGTCAATCTCTCGTGGCTCAAAGTGGAATGTTATGTCCAATTTGTTTGTCCAATTTGCTGAGTAGTGTTGGAGGCTATTTTGTAAATGACATAGCCAATGTCAAGGATCGGTAGGATAGTCAGTTTTACGAGGGTGTGTTTGGCGGCATGAGTGAAGGATGCTTTGTTGTGAAATAGGAAGATTTAATTTTGGATTGGAGATGCTTAATGTGAGTCTGGAAGGAGAGTTTACAGTCTAACCAGATACCAAGGTATTTGTGGTTGACCACATATTCTAAGTCAGAACCTACCAGAGTAGTGATGCTAGACGGAAGGGCGGGTGCGGACATTGATCGGTTGAAGAGCATGCATTTAGTTTTACTTGCATTTAAGAGCAGTTGGAGGCCACGGAAAGAGTGTTGTATGGCATTGAAGCTCGTCTGGAGATTTGTTAACAGTGTCCAAAGAAGGGCCAGAAGTATACAGAATGGTGTTGTCTGCGTAGAGGTGGATCAGAGAATCACCAGCAGCAAGAGCGACATCACTGATGTATACAGAGAAAAGAGTCGGTCCAAGAATTGAACCCTGTGGCACCCCCATAGAGACTGCCAGAGGTCTGGACAACAGGCCCTCCAATTTGACACACTGAACTCTATCTGAGCAGTAGTTGGTAAACCAGGCGTGGCAGTCATTTGAGAAACCAAGGCTGTTGAGTCTGCCAATAACAATGTGGTGATTGACAGAGTCAAAGGCCTTGGCAAGGTCGATGAAGACTGCTGCACAGTATTGCCTTTTATCTATGGCGGTTATATCGTTTAGGACCTTGAGCGTGGCTGAGGTACACTCATGACCAGCTTGGAAACTAGATCGCATAGCGGAGAAGTACGGTGGGATTCGAAATGGTCATAATCTGTTTGTTACCTTGGCTTTCGAAGACTTTAGAAAGGCAGGGTAGGACAGGTATAGGTCTGTAACAGTTTGGGTCTAGAGAGTCTCCCCCTTTGAAGAGGGGGATGACCGTGGCAGCTTTCCAATCTTTAGGGATCTCAGCTGATACAAAAGAGAGGTTGAACAGGCTAGTAATAGGGGTTGCAACAATTGTGGCGGATACTTTTAGAAAGAGAAGGTCCAGATTGTCGAGCCCAGCTGATTTGTAAGGGTCCAGATTTTGCAGCTCTTTCAGAACATCAGCTATCTGGATTTGGGTGAAGGAGAAATGGGGGAGGCTTGGGCAAGTTGCTGTGGGGGGTGCAGAGCTGTTGACCGGGGTAGGGGTAGCCAGGTGGAATGCATGGCCAGTCGTAGAAAAATGCTTATTGAAATGATCCATTATCGTAGATTTATCGGTGGTGACAGTGTTTCAAGCCACAGTGCAGTGGGCAGCTGGGAGGAGGTTCTCTTATTCTCCATGGACTTTACAGTGTCCCAGAACCTTTTGGAATTTGTGCTTACGGATGCAAATTTCTGTTTTAAAAAGCTAGCCTTTGCTTTCCTAACTGCCTGTGGATATTGGTTCCTAACTTCCCTGAAAAGTTGCATTTCAGTATAAATAAAACAAACTTAGGGGAGGCTTCTGGTGTTAACATGCATGAATCCAAGGCTTTTATTATGGTTACCGAAGTCAACAAATGATAGCGCCTGGGGAATAGGAGTGGAACTGGGGGCTACACGGTCTGGGTTAACCTCTACATTACCAGAGGAACTGAGGAGGAGTAGGATAAGGGTACGGCTTAAGGTTATAAGAACTGGTAGTCTAGTGCGTTGGCTACAGAGAATAAAAGGAGCAGATTTCTGGGAGTGGTAGAATAGATTCAAGGCATAATGTACAGAAAAGGGTATGGTAGGATGTGAGTACAGTGGAGGTAAACCTAGGCGTTGAGTGGCGATGAGAGAGGTTTAGTCTCTGGAGGCACCAGTTACGCCAGGTGAGGTCTCCGCATGTGTGTGGGGTGGGACAAAAGAGCTATCTAAGGCATTTTGAGAGGGACTGCGGGCTCTACAGTGAAATAAAACAATAAGAGCTAGCCAAGACAGCAGTAGACAAGGCATATTTACATTTGAGAGAGGCATAAAGCAACCACAGGTGTTGATCAGGAGAGCTAAGACAACAACAGGTAAATGGCGATAAATGGGCAGAGCGGGTCAGTTAGGTACGTACAGGACCTGAGTTCGAGGCTGGGGCTGACAGGGAAACAGGGTGAGAGTGAACACACTTTCATCAATTTCTTCTTTTGTTTTCTTCTTCCTGGGATTTGGTTGGCGGAGCTCATCCAACTTTTAGGTACATACAGCGCCACCTACTGTACTGGTGTGTGAGGCCATTAACGGCCTACCTACATTTTTATTTTTTTATTTCACCTTTATTTTACCAGGTAGGCTAGTTGAGAACAAGTTCTCATTTACAACTGCGATCTGGCCAAGATAAAGCATAGCAGTGTGAACAGACAACAACACAGAGTTTCACATGGAGTAAACAATTAACAAGTCAATAACACAGTAGAAAAAAAGAAAAGAAAAGAGTCTATATACATTGTGTGCAAAAGGCATGAGGAGGTAGGCAGATAATTACAATTTAGCAGATTAACACTGGAGTGATAAATGATCAGATGGTCATGTGCAGGTAGAGATATTGGTGTGCAAAAGAGCAGAAAAGTAAATAAATAAAAACAGTATGGGGATGAGGTAGGTAAATTTGGTGGGCTATTTACCGATGGACTATGTACAGCTACAGCGATCGGTTAGCTGCTCAGATAGCAGATGTTTAAAGTTTGTGAGGGAGATAAAAGTCTCCAACTTCAGCGATTTTTGCAATTCGTTCCAGTCACAGGCAGCAGAGAACTGGAAGGAAAGGCGGCCAAATGAGGTGTTGGCTTTAGGGATGATCAGTGAGATACACCTGCTGGAGCACGTGCTACGGGTGGGTGTTGCCATCGTGACCAGTGAACTGAGAAAAGGCTGAGCTTTACCTAGCATGGACTTGTAGATGACCTGGAGCCAGTGGATCTGGCTACGAATATGTAGCGAGGACCAGCCGACTAGAGCATACAGGTTGCATTGGAGGGTGGTATAAGGTGCTTTAGTAACAAAACAGATGGCACTGTGATAAACTGCATCCAGTTTGCTGAGTAGAGTTTGTACTCAGCTATTTTGTAGATGACATCGCCGAAGTCGAGGATCGGTAGGATAGTCAGTTTTACTAGGGTAAGTTTGGCGGCGTGAGTGAAGGAGGCTTTGTTGTGGAATAGAAAGCCGACTCTAGATTTGATTTTAGATTGGAGATGTTTGATATGAGTCTGGAAGGAGAGTTTACAGTCTAGCCAGACACCTAGGTACTTATAGATGTCCACATATTCTCGGTCAGAACCATCCAGGGTGGTGATGCTAGTCGGGCGTGCGGGTGCAGGCAGCGAAAGGTTGAAAAGCATGCATTTGGTTTTACTAGCGTTTAAGAGCAGTTGGAGGCCACGGAAAGAGTTGTATGGCATTGAAGCTCGTTTGGAGGTTAGATAGCAGTGTCCAAGGAAGGGCCAGAAGTATACAGAATGGTGTCGTCTGCGTAGAGGTGGATCAGGGAATCGCCCGCAGCAAGAGCAACATCATTGATATATACAGAGAAAAGAGTTGGCCCGAGAATTGAACCCTGTAGAGACTGCCAGAGGACCGGACAACATGCCCTCCGATTTGACACACTGAACTCTGTCTGCAAAGTAGTTGGTGAATCAGGCAAGGCAGTCATTAAAAAAACCGAGGCTACTGAGTCTGCCAATAAGAATATGGTGATTGACAGAGTCGAAAGCCTTGGCCAGGTCGATGAAGACGGCTGCACAGTACTGTCTTTTATCGATGGCGGTTATGATATCGTTTAGTACCTTGAGCGTGGCTGAGGTGCACCCGTGACCGGCTCGGAAACCAGATTGCACAGCGGAGAAGGTACGGTGGGATTCGAGATGGTCAGTGATCTGTTTGTTGACTAGTCTTTCGAAGACCTTAGATAGGCAGGGCAGGATGGATATAGGTCTGTAACAGTTTGGGTCCAGGGTGTCTCCCCCTTTGAAGAGGGGGATGACTGCGGCAGCTTTCCAATCCTTGGGGATCTTAGACGATATGAAAGAGAGGTTGAACAGGCTGGTAATAGGGGTTGCGACAATGGCGGCGGATAGTTTCAGAAATAGAGGTTAAACAGATTGTCAAGTCCAGCTGATTTGTACGGGTCCAGGTTTTGCAGCTCTTTCAGAACATCTGCTATCTGGATTTGGGTAAAGGAGAAGCTGGGGAGGCTTGGGCGAGTAGCTGGGGGGGGGGGGGGTGCAACCAAGAGGAAAGCTATGAAATGAAGAGTATAACTCTTACTCTGAAAAATAATTTAATACATATTTGTGGGAAAGTATATTTAAAAAAATATATATTCTGATGATGTTTAGGCCAGCAGAGAAGGCCTTGCCGGCCCTGACGGCCCACCACTGCTAACAAATAAGTCTTCAATAAAACTCCCAAGGCGTGACCTTTCTTGAATTAATATATTGAAAACGTTTATGTTGTGAAACTGCAAAATATAGAAAAGAATATACTTTAGTATTCAATTCACACTGACATACTGTAGCTGTATATTATACATTTGAAGTTACATAAATACAAAGCACGTGTTAAGGTACCATGCATCTCATGTGGCTAAGTGTTACTCATATGGTAATTGCCAAACTCCTTTCATTACTCAAATAATGTACAACCATCTATGGAGGATAACAAAGCATATTACACTAGAAACAGTAACAAAACTACAGTATTGTATATTTTACAATTCATATGCATGACGCACGAGCAAAGTAATACAGCTAACGACATACATGAAAGGCATTGCAATTTGTGAGTAAATGCAACCAACCAACATTGATATGTAAGCAACTCTATCAATAACAAGATTAGCATCACTAGCTAAATGCTTGAATCAAATTTACAAACAAATATTTTCCAAGGCTGAAGCGTGACAAGAAATAACTACACTGAAAGACCTGCACCGCAGCGTTGTTTTTAGCTGCTTCTATGCGTGCAGAACGACTTATCTCCTTCCTGTTTCCGTCATCTTTCTAAGTACCAGAAAGCTCCACTAGGGGGCGAATAACACCATGGAACACAGTGAAAATACATTTGAACCATATAAAATAATCTGTTACCTCCTAACAGGATGGCAGTACAATACTACAACAATGGGGAAAAGGAAAATTGCCCTATCACCTATTATCCCTAAAAATCCACCACCCACCACCCTATCTAGTCCTACTCCAGACCAACGGCCTTAGAGGACATATCACTACCACTCAACACCCCCTACAGTTGCCACCACAACCTCTATGTTCTGTGACTTTCAAACCATTTCTACAGTACAATTACCAACCACGGCTATAAATGCTAAAGATCCCACTTTACTGAAGCACATATTCTTCCCATCACTCTCTCTTGATATCTACCTACTTACATGAATCCTCTCAGGATCCCTCACCCAGTACCATCTTCCTCTACCACTCTCTTCACTGCTACGGCATACAACACTTTCTGTACTACTCTGACCCTTGCAACCTCAATCTTCCTTTCTCTCACAGGACACCTCCGATCTCCAGCCTCATGATCACCCCCACAACTAACACAAACAACTTCCTCCACTGATACTACACATTCCTTCATCTCATGCCCTCCTGCACACTTCTCACATCTAGGCATCTCCCTCCTACACACTGTTGCAATATGCCCATAAACTTCACACCTAAAACAACTCTCACGGGATAACTGACACGTTCTTGACCTTATCTGGTAACGACTCTGCATCAAAACTCAGCATGACAGATAATGTCTTCTCCGTTTCCCCACCGGATCTACTGCTCACCAAATGGCGTGCATCACAGACACCGGGAATCTTCCATTTCAACTGCTCCTCCTCAACACTTAATGCCACCCCCATTATCACTCCTTTCCAGAGAGCAAAGCACGTCACAATTATTGTCCCTAATCTCGTAATCCGGACCGCCCGCTCAATCTGGGCGCAGGAAACACAACAAATCATCACCAGTCCACTCCGAGTTACATTCACTAACTCAACAGTCCCCAACCTCTCCTCCACCCAACCTGACACCACATATGGATCACCCAAAAATCAAGGATCTATTCTCTCTACAAATCTCACTCCCACTGGGCCAAAATATTCCTCATCATCCTTGGAAGGAGGCCCAAACTCTGCGTTCCTCGCCGCAGGTACTTCACCCTCACTCTCAACAAGTTAAGATTTAAACTTTAACGTTAATTATCTAGAAACACGTTCAAAAATATATGCATATTTGCAGATGTTGTACCTTAGACCCTATTCCACATCATCTGAGTTTGTGTTGTGCCTGCCATCGGTTCAGACACAACATGCTCTTGAATACAGGGTGGGTGCTATTTCATTTGGTTGTTAGGTAGCCTAGCGCATAAAGCATTGGGCCTGCAACGGAAAGGGCGCTGGTTTGAATACCTGAGCCAACAAGTTGAAAAATCTGTAGATGTGTTCTTGAGCAAGGTATTTAACCCTAACTTGCTCAAAGGAGCCCGGTTCTACTATGGCTGAACCTGTAAATCAACACATTTCACTGCACATATCCAGTGTACTGACAATAAAACATCATTGATTTGTTTTTCAATCATAGAAATACAAGTCACCATTGAAATGTACATTTAATTGAAACTTCTAATTACTACCACAAAGATGACCGCCGGTCCATCCACTATTGAAGGTCAACTTAAATGGTCATCTCTATTCTGTTTTTTTTATTTCTATGATTTAAATAGAGTTCCTATGGAGGATGGAAAGTATAATTTAAAACAACAGATATTCCCATTCAAGTCACCGTTCTTTGATGTGTGGACCTCCAACCATCTTTGAGGTTCCATTTGATTTATATTTGAGTCATTTATCACCCAAAACATGACACCCACCCTGTGTTCAAGAGCATGTTGTGTCTCAACCGATGGTGGGCACAACACCAAAACCTTAGATGATGTGAAATGGGATCTAAGCTACAACACATGCGACTGCAAATATGAAACAAATCTGAGTTAGTTAACATTAAAGGTTAAAAGATCAAATTTGTATTAAAAATATTTTTTCCCCCCAGAAATTATAGAAGAGTTTGACAAACCTGTTTCTAAGCTTTTAAATGATTTCAATCTCAACCGTTTATCTTTTCCAGTGATGAAGACAAGGTTTCATTCTGTTGGGTTCTGAGAGTATGAAATACACTTATTCATGTCACTTGGGAGGGCTTAGGTTTAGAGGGTCTACACCAGAAGCTAATGGTTATCTGTAGGAGGAAGGTATATAGTGTGTGCAATTAATCTTGGAATGTGCTGAGTGCAGGGAAGCGAGGTCAGGTCAGGTCACGTTAAGGGAGAAAGAAAAGTTTATGTCCATATTACTTAGTTTCCTGCCGAGCAGTAAAGATACAGTGTTTGCACAGATGTGTAGGAGGAGACTCAGCCTAGGAGGAAGGGTTAAATATCAGTGCTTGTACAGATGTGTAGGAGGAGACTCAGCCTAGGAGGAAGGGTTAAATATCAGTGCTTGTACAGATGTGTAGGAAGAGACTCAGCCTAGGAGGAAGGGTTAAATATCAGTGCTTGTACAGATGTGTAGGAGGAGACTCAGCCTAGGAGGAAGGGTTAAATATCAGTGCTTGTACAGATGTGTAGGAAGAGACTCAGCCTAGGAGGAAGGGTTAAATATCAGTGCTTGTACAGATGTGTAGGAAGAGACTCAGCCTAGGAGGAAGGGTTAAATATCAGTGCTTGTACAGATGTGTAGGAGGAGACTCAGCCTAGGAGGAAGGGTTAAATATCAGTGCTTGTACAGATGTGTAGGAGGAGACTCAGCCTAGGAGGAAGGGTTAAATATCAGTGCTTGTACAGATGTGTAGGAAGAGACTCAGCCTAGGAGGAAGGGTTAAATATCAGTGCTTGTACAGATGTGTAGGAGGAGACTCAGCCTAGGAGGAAGGGTTAAATATCAGTGCTTGTACAGATATGTAGGAGGAGACTCAGCCTAGGAGGAAGGGTTAAATATCAGTGCTTGTACAGATGTGTAGGAGGAGACTCAGCCTAGGAGGAAGGGTTAAATATCAGTGCTTGTACAGATGTGTAGGAAGAGACTCAGCCTAGGAGGAAGGGTTAAATATCAGTGCTTGTACAGATGTGTAGGAGGAGACTCAGCCTAGGAGGAAGGGTTAAATATCAGTGCTTGTGTGAACATGTCTTTGTCTGAATGCAGCTGTATTGGCCCTCTGGGAAGAATAAACTCAGTTAAACTTTCATAGTGTCCGTAGAGTTTTTTTACTCTGAACCTAACAATTCAAATCTAAAGTGGTTCTGTCAAAAAAAGATTGAATTCAAATGGTTTACCCATAGGCGTAGCTGGCAATTATATACTATAACTCAAATACTATACATGTCCCATCATCATGCTAATGAAACCTTTTGAGTTGGACATTGTCGGTCACACACTCTCCAAAGGTGCGTCCCGAATGGAACACTAGAGAATGTTGATTTTGTCCATCCACATCAAACAGGACGCGCAGGTTGAAATATCAAAACGAACTCCGAACCAATTATATTAATTTGGGGACAGGTCGAAAAGCATCAAACATTCATGGCAATTTAGCTAGATAGCTTCTTGTTGCTAGCTAATTTGTCCTGGGATATGAACATTGGGTTGTTATTTCAATTGAAATGCACAAGGTGCACAAGGTGCATCTACTCTGACAATTAATCCACAGATTAATAGTTTGTTTCCAGTAATCTCTCCTCCTTCGGGCTTCTTCTTCTTTGGACTTTATATGGCGGTAGGCAACCAACTTTAAGGTGCAGTACCACCACCAACTGGCCTGGAGTGTGGACCACAGTTTGTCTTTCAATCACTGACGGCGAGTATATGCTCCTAAAACCAATGAGGAGATTTGCAGTGTATCAAGCTTCACAAATAGAACCGAGTTCTATGTTAGCACCTGGCTACGCAGACGCGCGCGAGCAGTTTGGATGCAAGGAATTGAATAACATGTGTATGGACATTTATTTTGCAACAAGTGGTGTGGTCAGCCTGCCAATAAACAGGATCAGCAAGTGACGTGACGCAACATACTGGACCAGAGCTTATTTGGACAGTGTTCAAAGACAATGTGCTGCTGGATTAAGAACGTCAATTATCTCTCCTAGATCATTTACCTCTTGACTCCCTTGTGAGTATAATGTGTCCACCTCTTTTCTATGCTAGGGCTTTTGCCTCGTGGCTGGTTTCTGTTGGTTATTTGTTGGGTTACCAGGATGCATTGTGCGAACACATGCAGTGCTTTCTATTTTCAACCTGTTCAAATGTCTGCCAAAATGTGTGGTACTGTGTGTATCACTGAAAATCATGATGACACATAAGGACTAAAAAGTGCAGGTTATATTATATTGATGTGATCCTTGAGATGTTATAGAGACTTTGCTGAGATGTTTGTGTACACTGCCTCACCTCAAATCCCTGACTACAGTTTGTTTGTTTGCAGCACACCTAACCAGCCTGAGAGGATGATGTCACAGGGGATATTTAGAAGCCCAGTAGAGTCCCTGTAGATGGAATAATTTCCCTGATATGTAGACCCCATACCACCAGGCCCTGGAACCTGCCTTAACTAACACCCGTACCCTGTCATAACACACACACACCTTGCCCTGCCACAACCGGGAAAATGAAGTGTCATCAAGGACAGACCATCTGAAGAGTTTTGTGATTATTGCATCATTGTTCTAGAAGCTATGGCTAAATAATTAGACATGATTTACTGGACATGTGTAGGCTATACCTTATCTCAAATCATTTTTGTTTGTTTGTTATTGTTTAAGACAACTTTGTTACGGTAGAGTAACAACCCCTGTGAAGGCATTCATTACAAAAGTGTATTGCAACAGACACATTCTTACACACTGGGGAACAAAACATTGTAAAACCCCAGCCTGAGACCATTTACATTAGCTATTTGTGTGGTGGTGAAATGTGCTACTTTCCACTGTGCAAGATCTTTCTCACAACTTCTGCTGAGTGGGTCACTTCCTGTGACCTTCACTGCAATTTCAATGGCCATTTCCACAGAAGTCACAGCTTTAGAAAAAAAAGGAAGTTAAGCAGCTGATTACTGTAATCATGAGATTTTACTAGAAGATAGTTACACTAATGGATTGACCATTCATGTATATAATAACACACTGGGACTAGCTGGAGTTGTTAGCTTGTACTTGTGGAACTATGCATTATACTGCAATAGTAACTATTGACTCAAGTTCAGGATGTAATCCTCTTGGTGCGGCAGGGTAGCCTAGTGGTTAGAGCGGTGGACTAGTAACCGGAAGTTTGCAAGTTCAAACCCCCGAGCTGACAAGGCAGTTAACCCACTGTTCCTAGGCTGTCATTGAAAATAAGAATTTGTTCTTAACTGATCTTGCCTAGTTAAATAAAGGTGACATTTAAAAAAAAAATTTAAAAAAAATTGGTGGTGCTGTGATCTGTGTCACTGATTTAAATGGCAAAACACCTACAGTGGGGCAAAAAATACTTATTTTCCACCATAATTTGCAAATAAATTCATAAAAAATCCTGGATTTTCTTCCCTAATTTTGTCTGTCATAGTTGAAGTGTACCTATGATGAGCATTACAGGCCTCTCTCATCTTTTTAAGTGGGAGAACTTGCACAATTGGTGGCTGACTAAATACTTTTTTGCCCCACTGTACATGTTATGTTATATGCTTTTCAGTATTTGAATTGGTGAGTAAGAATGCTGCAACTGTTCAAGTGGTGTACAACAAGTCTCTTACCTCTGGTCTGCATCTTGAGGTGGTCTTAGTTTTGAAAGACAGTTTCTGTTCTGATATGCCAAGACAACGATATGTACTGAAATACAAACCAACATCATAGGAAAAGTCTATATCAATATTACACAAGTAACATCTACATTCTCAGCATATAACATTAAATATGTGTTACATCTGTGTTACAATGTGTTACATCTGCTCCTGCCACGCCCTCTACTGCTCATCCTGTGTCTCCTTGACATGCCACCACTCCCCCAGTACACTCTCCCTCTCCCTCTCTCTCTCTGTGTGTGTGTGATTGTGTGGGCGGAGACAGGTGTGCTGGAGTGAAGGCAGATCCCCACCAGCTGCAACCTGTTCCATAATCAAGACCTCTACAAACACTCAGCCCTGCCACTTCCACGCTGCCAGATTGTAATCTCTGCTCAGTCAGTCTACACTTCTAGCTGTTTGTTACTGTTAAATCCTGTTATTCTGTTGTGCCTGCTTTCCTTGCCTGACACTGTTCTCCTCTCCGCTAGTTACCCCCGCTCTGACTCTGGTCCCTGTCTCCAGTTCCACGTCTCGACATCCTGCTACTTTTTCCTGGATTCCCCACTCTACTACTCCCTGGGATTCCCCTCCGGACCTGCTTACCCTGTCCCAACCCCTCTCACTCCAGCCTCAGCCTCAGCACCTGTTTTCCTGCAACCCAACCGAGCTTCCCCTGGCCTGCACTCCATCTTCCCCCTGTGTTTAAATAAATACCTTGGTTACTTCATCCCAGTCTCCTCGTCTGAGTCTGCTCTTGGATTCCCCTGTTCCACTCCGGGTAACACAATGTTATATATCCTGGGTTACTCTAAACCAGTTTTACAAGACATCACACATTTGTAACAGAACAAGGAAGACCATAATGAACAGGATGTTTAAAGTGGTCTGCATCCCACATTCAACATATGTTGTGACAGGATAAATACTCAAAATGTGATATATTTAAATAAAGATGTATATTTTGATGAAATATATCTGTAATTTAATTGAATCTGCACTGGTGGTTATGAGTCTGGTGCCATTTCTGAATAGTAGACCCTGGTCTTCTTTCTGTGCACAGTAAAAACCTCCACAATCACCTACTGTTACATTCTAGAGGTCAGACGTATCATAGTCATGCCCACTTTTCCTATAGACTTACTCATTGCAGGGACACATTATTTCCTTCGACAGTTATTAAATCCAATAACTGAATTTCAATTCAAGTCCCGAATTGAATAGCAATTTACTTTATTGACCCTCCCCCCTTTCAAATAGGTGTGTCTTTATGGTCAGTTAGCTTTCATTACTAGTGGAACACCAGTTAAGCATTAGGGGGGCGCTATAAAATTTTTGGGATGAAAAACGTTCCCGTTTTAAACAATATATTTTGTCACGAAAATATGCTCGACTATGCATATAATTGACAGCTTTGGATAGAAAACACTCTGACGTTTCCAAAACTGCAAATATATTGTCTGTGAGTGCCACAGAACTGATGTTACAGGCGAAACCCATCCAACCAGGAAGAGCCACATTTTTTTAAACCGCCCCATGCCAATGATTCCTTATATGGCTGTGAATGAGCTACGGATGAGCTTACGTTTTCCACGTATTCCCCAAGGTGTCTACAGCATTGTGACGTCTTTTTACACATTTCCATTGAAGAATAGCCATAAGGGACCATATATAGCAAGTGGTCACATGGTGTCTCCCGCAGAAAATCTTGCGTAAAATACTGAGGTAGCCATTTTTCCAATCGCTTCTTATGAGAAACCAATTGCCTCGACGGATATATTATCGAATATATATGTTAAAAACACCTTGAGGATGGATCCTAAACAACGTTTGCCGTGTTTCTGTCGATATTATGGAGCAAATTTTGAAAAAAGTTTGGCGTTGTAGTGGTAGCATTTTCCGGTCGATTTCTCAGCCAAGCATGATGAACAAACGGGAGCTATTTCGCCTACAAAAATAATATTTTTGGAAAAAAGGAACATTTGCTATCTAACTGGGAGTCTCCTGAGTGAAAGCATCTGAAGTTCTTCAAAGGTAAATTATTTAATTTGGTTGCTTTTCTTATTTTCGTGAAAATGTTGCCTGCTGCCAGCAGAGCCTAGCATAGCATTATGCCATGATAAACTTACACAAATGCTTGTCTAGCGTTGGCTGTAACGCATATTTTGAAAATCTGAGATGACAGTGTTGTTAACAAAAGGCTAAGCTTGTGTTTGAATATATTTAATTAATTTCATTTGCGATTTTCATGAATAGGAAAAGTTTCTAGGGGTATTTATGTCTGCTGCGTTATGCTAATTCGTTTGAGGCTATGATTACGATCCCGGATCCGGGATTGCTAGTTTCAAGATTAACTTAACTTAAGTAAAGTTCAAACTTTAAAAAGTGATGAAAAAAACAATACAATGATGTGGGTCATTGTTAACTTGCTTAAAGTTTCCACATTAAGTGCAAGTCTGTGCAAAGAGGAAGTGGTGAGTGTCAATTCATCTCTGGCATAATAGCCACATTCTCATTATGCAGAGCAAGAAAAGCTATTGAAAACAGCCCCTCTACCTGGTATTGAAGCTAGAATCCTTAGTTGTTTCTTCCATTTAGGGACTCTTATTATAAATTAACGATATACATATTGATTCTTGAGGAATATAACTTATATATGCCTCATGATCTTGGTCAAATGTCCTACCCCATCAGAACACAAAATATAAACAAACACTGTGTAGCCTCAAAGCATGGTTAAAACTCTAATGTTGATATCATGGATGATCTGACCATAGTTCTGTCTACGAATGTGAGTGGTTACATATTTCCAGGCCCATCCCTCAGCTTTTTACCAAAATTGAGGCCACTTTGTTATTGTATCAATTAATGATTCTAGCTTTATTTTTCCATGAAGTGAACAATGAGATAATGTTTGAAAAAAGTGCAATACACTGACATTACCTTTCTTATAGTGGTCTGAACTTAAACAACTAAAATATAGAAACCACTACCTGTAACGGGGTGAGTGACTGGTTGCCGGGAAGTCAGGCGCAGGAGAGCAGAGATGGGTGATAACAGGAGAACTTTAATATACACCCTGGCCCAAAGGCACAGGCGAGGCAGCACAAAGCACAACCACGGGAACATGAACCGGGTTAAACAAAACAAACAAACCTAGGTTTGTTGAAACAAACATAGCGCAAGCCAGCCTGTAGCGTAACACCCTACACAAAGAACAATTCCACACACAGACATGGGGGAAACAGATGGTAATATACATTTAATCTGATGAGGGAATGTGAACCAGGTAAACAAACAAATTAAAGGTGGACCGACCTCGGCAGAAGTTGTGACACTACCTTCTACTCAGAAAGGTGTTATGGGGCACATGAAGTAGGCTTTCTAATGAACTAATTGAAAGCTTGTACAAGTCATCAAAAATGGTTTATTGTACAGTAATTGGGACGTGTAGCTAAGCTCTCAAACAGGATATGTGTGGTTGATGCAGCATCAATACACTACAAAAGGCTTGGGGGCTTTTTCTACAGAAATGCACAAACCTCTTCCTAACTGCTTCACAAAAAAAGTAACAGTTTACTTTCAAGACAGGCAAATATGAACTTATTTCCAGCAATGAAAAATGAAAAACATGAATCAAGACACAAAAGTAATAATTTCCTTCAAAGATATTGCTGACTGGTATATAGACGATAGTGACGAAGAGCACCACTAAATACATTACACAAAAATATGAATATTCAGAGTAGATTCACTTTATCTACCAAAGTCATTTTCTAGTTCACATTATCCATCAAAGTCAAGATTTGGCACCTTATTAAGTAGTAGTTGTGAGTTCATGATTTGGAAACTGGACTCTTGAGTAAATAGTTGAGGCTATGGGGTCGGGCCTTAGTCCTCTCGCTTGGGGTACCAGCTGTATCACTTCATACTGAAAAACAATGTGGATATGAGTGAAAACATCCCTCATAAAGATAAATATAATATATTGTAATATACTGTATATATACAGTGCCTTGCGAAAGTATTCGGCCCCCTTGAACTTTGCGACCTTTTGCCACATTTCAGGCTTCAAACATAAAGATATAAAACTGTACTTTTTTGTGAAGAATCAACAACAAGTGGGACACAATCATGAAGTGGAACGACATTTATTGGATATTTCAAACTTTTTTAACAAATCAAAAACTGAAAAATTGGGCGTGCAAAATTATTCAGCCCCCTTAAGTTAATACTTTGTAGCGCCACCTTTTGCTGTGATTACAGCTGTAAGTCGCTTGGGGTATGTCTCTATCAGTTTTGCACATCGAGAGACTGAAATTTTTCCCATTCCTCCTTGCAAAACAGCTCGAGCTCAGTGAGGTTGGATGGAGAGCATTTGTGAACAGCAGTTTTCAGTTCTTTCCACAGATTCTCGATTGGATTCAGGTCTGGTTTTGACTTGGCCATTCTAACACCTGGATATGTTTATTTTTGAACCATTCCATTGTAGATTTTGCTTTATGTTTTGGATCATTGTCTTGTTGGAAGACAAATCTCCGTCCCAGTCTCAGGTCTTTTGCAGACTCCATCAGCTTTTCTTCCAGAATGGTCCTGTATTTGGCTCCATCCATCTTCCCATCAATTTTAACCATCTTCCCTGTCCCTGCTGAAGAAAAGCAGGCCCAAACCATGATGCTGCCACCACCATGTTTGACAGTGGGGATGGTGTGTTCAGGGTGATGAGCTGTGTTGCTTTTACGCCAAACATAACGTTTTGCATTGTTGCCAAAAAGTTCAATTTTGGTTTCATCTGACCAGAGCACCTTCTTCCACATGTTTGGTGTGTCTCCCAGGTGGCTTGTGGCAAACTTTAAACGACACTTTTTTATGGATATCTTTAAGAAATGGCTTTCTTCTTGCCACTCTTCCATAAAGGCCAGATTTGTGCAATATACGACTGATTGTTGTCCTATGGACAGTCTCCCACCTCAGCTGTAGATCTCTGCAGTTCATCCAGAGTGATCATGGGCCTCTTGGCTGCATCTCTGATCAGTCTTCTCCTTGTATGAGCTGAAAGTTTAGAGGGACGGCCAGGTCTTGGTAGATTTGCAGTGGTCTGATACTCCTTCCATTTCAATATTATCGCTTGCACAGTGCTCCTTGGGATGTTTAAAGCTTGGGAAATCTTTTTGTATCCAAATCCGGCTTTAAACTTCTTCACAACAGTATCTCGGACCTGCCTGGTGTGTTCCTTGTTCTTCATGATGCTCTCTGCGCTTTTAACGGACCTCTGAGACTATCACAGTGCAGGTGCATTTATACGGAGACTTGATTACACACAGGTGGATTGTATTTATCATCATTAGTCATTTAGGTCAACATTGGATCATTCAGAGATCCTCACTGAACTTCTGGAGTGAGTTTGCTGCACTGAAAGTAAAGGGGCTGAATAATTTTGCATGCCCAATTTTTCAGCTTTTTATTTGTTAAAAAAGTTAGAAATATCCAATAAATGTCGTTCCACTTCATGATTGTGTCCCACTTGTTGTTGATTCTTCACAAAAAAATGCAGTTTTATATATTTATGTTTGAAGCCTGAAATGTGGCAAAAGGTCGCAAAGTTCAAGGGGGCCGAATACTTTCGCAAGGCACTGTATATATTCTCACTACAGATACTGACCTCTAGACTGTCTGTCCTTTCAGGTGGTTCAGGGGTTGGAGGAGAGTCATGGTTCTTCTGGCAAGCAGCTCTCTTCCACAGCACTGAAATGGCTAAGATGACCCATACAGGTGGAATTAGTATAGACTATTGTGATCACACTTCACTGAGTAACATCTTACAGTGTGTATTGGGTCTCCATGCAGTCAAAAGTACAGTAACAGATAGTCCTAACATTGCTTGTAAAAGCAGGAAAGGTTAGCCTGGTATCCAGTCTAAAGAAAAGTTTTAGTAAGATAAAAAATATAATAATATGCCATTTATCAGACGCTTTTATCCTAAGCAACTTATAGTCATGCCTGCATACACTTTACATATGGGTGGCACGGGAAATCAAACCCACAACCCTGGCAACACAAGTGCCATGTTCTACCAACTGAGCCACAACATACCACCACAATGTTACTAGGTTACTAACAAACCCCATTTTAAGAATGTAGAAACACACCTGACACCAATAAAATGAGCACTGCATTCAAGACCCCAGATCCAATGAGAAGACCCTTTAGCCATGTTGTGTTGAATTCTCTGGGTTGCTCTGTTGCTTCAGGATCAACTGAAATTGGCAAATGTACTTACTTAGAATTTCTGCATTTTATTTCAACCAAATGTGATAGCCTAAATAAGCACAATATGTTTACAATCATTAAAATACTTGAGACTATTAAAGTCACTATTAAATTAGTTGAAAAATGACAAACACAATCACTTATGGAGCTTCACACTTATATTTGTTGGTTCGTTGATTTATTTGAGAACTGCAGGGTTATGGAAAACATTTATAGCCTAGATTCACTTTGAGTTATGGTACTCAAAGTGGATGTAACATTTCTGTAGTGGTTTTGCACCTAGCTGTGTTAAACATGAACAAAAACACTTTTCAGAAGTATATTTGAGACAAAATAGAGAATGTTGGTGATTGAATGAAATGTGCACTTACCAGGGGTCATGAGTCTGGTGCCGTTACTGAAAAGGAAACTATCGTTTTCTTTCTTTGCACAGTAATACACTCCACAATCATCTACTGTTACATTCTGTATTAACAATCTATGTCCCGTTTCTAATGAATATTTCTGTCTATAATTATTATTGTAATAAAAAGCATCAGGACTCCTACTACTGAAAGAGCGGAGTATGGCCAGTGGAGGCTGTGGTTGGCGATGTAGGTACCAATGTGCATCAGTTACATTATTAAGAGAACAGTTCAGTGTTGCATTGTGTCCAAGCTCTACCAGTGTCTCTGTCAAAGCCTCAGCTCCAACACACAGTTTTAAGACACCTAAGAACAGAAGAATCCATGAGACACTTCATTTATTGTAAAATGAATGTAAAATAAATAAGAAAAATAAATGGTCTTACAGAACAGACAGGCAACAATCCTCGTCATCCTCAGAGCTGTGATAAATCTTTGATACTGAACTGACTTCCTCCTTCTGACAGACATCTGACTGAACACACAATGCAACCACATGATCTTAACACTCTTTAATAAAGAGCATTGAGGAAGTGAATATGTTTCCTTGAAATAACACTGTGGTGTCAAAGTAACTACTTTCTAATTGAAAAGTTGACTAGAATAACAATGTTTTTACTGTGCAGCACATGTTCAATCTCAAGATATCAACAAAACATCTGTCATTTGGTAGTACAATATTAATAACTGATCTGGAAATATTTCAATATCTTAGTTACTAAAGCTGCATCTTGTTGACAGGAGGGACACACTGACTCAAAGCTATTTCAATCCCATTTCCAATTTTGACTTTACAGATGGCCCTGGTTTATGCATTGACTCAGCAACAAATATTATATTAAAAGTGCATTAAATATAGTTTGCAATGGTTAGAGCGTTGGGCCAGTACCCAAAAAGGTTGCTGGATCAAATCCCCGAGCTGCCAAGGTAAAGGTCTGTCATTCTGCAACGCAGAATGCAATGCAGTTAACCCACTGTTCCCCAAGCCCCTAAGATGTGGATGTCGATTAAGGCAGCCCCCCGCATCTCTCTGATTCAGAGGGGTTGGGTTAAATGCGGAAGACATATTTCAGTTGTACAACTGACTAGATATCCCCTTTCCCTTTAAGTGGTCCTATCAGTAAACACACCGTGGCTACAGGCAATTTGGAATAGCTTTTTTCCTCGACCTCTTGAAAGGTGGTTCTAGCAAGAGGTATATTTTAAGTCTTCTATTAAATACATCCCAGACAAAAAACAAGTTTTTCCATCAGTTTAAACACTCAGTACTTGTCAACAGTTTCATAAGAGGTACAATGACCAATTTCTATGCTGTAAGTCATAGAAAGTAGAGAGTTGGACTGAGGAGGAGTAACAGGAAGGTGCGGTTCTGTCTTCTGATGCTCATGCTGCTGCTCTTAGAATCACCTTCAGGCTCAGGAGCAGTTTCTCTGTAAAATAAAGAGTTATCATAGCTGTTTAGGCCCCTTACTTTTTTCAGTCTTTACGGCTTTGAGTTAAGTTAGTTTCAGAATAGGTGGCAAGGAATAAGTTAGTCCTAAATATTTCCAAAACTAAAAGCATTGTATTTGGGACAAATCATTCACTAAACCCTAAACCTCAACTACATCTCACAATGAATAATGTGGAAATTGAGCAAGTTGAGGTGATTAAACTGCTTGGAGTAACCCTGAATTGTAAAACTGTCATGGTCAAAACATATTGATACGACAGTAGCTAAGATGGGGAGAAGTCTGTCCATAATAAAGCGCTGTTCTGCCTTCTTAACAACACTATCAACAAGCAGGTCCTACAGGCCCTAGTTTTGTCGCACCTCAACTACCATTCAGTAGTGTGGTCAGGTGCCACAAAGAGGGACTTAGGAAAATTGCAGTTGGCTCAGAACAGGGCAGCACGGCTGGCCCTTAAAAGTACACAGAGAGCTAACATTAATGATATGCATGTCAATCTCTCATGGCTCAAAGTGGAGGACAAATTGACGTTATCACTACCTGTTTTTGTAAGAAGTGTTGAGAAGCTGAATGTACCGAGCTGTCTGTTTAAAATACAAGCACACAGCTCGGACACCCATGCATACCCCACAGGACATGCCACCAGAGGTCTCTTCACAATCCCCAAGTCCAGAACAGACTATGGGAGGCGCACAGTACCACATAGAGCCACATAGAGCCATGACTACATGGAACTCTATTCCACATCAGGTAACTGATGCAAGCAGTAAAATTTGATTTTTAAAAAAACATACAAATACACCTTATGTAACAGCAGGAACTGTGAAGAGACACACAAAGTACAGACATTTTGTATTTTTTATGTTAGATATAATAGTGGTGTAATAATGTTATATGATTTTTGTTTTTTTATGCAATGTAAGTGCTTTAATGTGTTTTCACCCTGTGAGGACAGACGCTGGTAGAGACAAGAAGCAGGTAGACCAATATAGAGGGGGTAGTCAACAAAGTAAAGGTGAGTCCAATATTGGATGTAATGATGGTGAAAGGTGTGTGTAATGAAGACAGACTGGCGCCAGAGAGGGAGCAGGCGTGACAGACCCCGGGAAGTGTGCCATGGCAGCATCTAATGGGGATCCCTAATAAATACAAATACTGTATCAACTTCTTAAAACTGTTCATGGAAATTCCAATACTGTATAGATAAGCAAAGGCAGAATCATGACCATTCTCTATGAATTGTCTGTTACACTTGGTTGTAATACAAACCTTGAACAGAAAGTTCCACTTGACGAAGAATGTCCTCTGTTGGTATGAAACATGAATAACTCCCACTATCAGAGTCCTTGAGATCAGTCAGTAGGAGAGAGAAGTTGCCGTTTGCCCATTCCTCAGGGAAAATCCTGGTTCTCTCTGAACTGACGGTCTTGGTCTGTCAAGTCTGATTTTCCCAGGACAGTATTGTAGACATTACGGTCATCCTTGTATCGCCAAAATATGGTGACCTCTTCAGCAGGCATTGCATTGTACCTACAGTGAGGGAAAAAAGTATTTGATCACCTGCTGATTTTGTACATTTGCCCACTGACAAAGAAATTATCAGTCTATAATTTTAATGGTAGGTTTATTTGAACAGTGAGAGACAGAATAACAACAACAAAAATCCAGAAAAACACATGTCAAAAATGTTATAAATTGATTTGCATTTTAATGAGGGAAATAAGTATTTGACCCCTCTCAATCAGAAAGATTTCTGGCTCCCGAGCTGAGATTAGGAGCACACTCTTAAAGGGAGTGCTCCTAATCTCAGTTTGTTACCTGTATAAAAGACACCTGTCCACAGAAGCAATCAATCAATCAGATTACAAACTCTCCACCATGGCCAAGACCAAAGATCTCTCCAAGGATGTCAGGGACAAGATTGTAGACCTACACAAGGCTGGAATGGGCTACAAGACCATCGCCAAGCAGCTTGGTGAGAAGGTGACAACAGTTGGTGCGATTATTCGCAAATGGAAGAAACACAAAATAACTGTCAATCTCCCTTGGCCTGGGGCTCCATGCAAGATCTCACCTCGTGGAGTTGCAATGATCATGAGAACGGTGAGGAATCAGCCCAGAACTACACGGGAGGATTTTGTCAATGATCTCAAGGCAGCTGGGACCATAGTCACCAAGAAAACAATTGGTAACACACTACGCCATGAAGGACTGAAATCCTGCAGCACCTGCAAGGTTCCCCTGCTCAAGAAAGCACATATACAGGCCCGTCTGAAGTTTGCCAATGAACATCTGAATGATTCAGAGGACAACTGGGTGAAAGTGTTTTGGTCAGATGAGACCAAAATGGAGCTCTTTGGCATCAACTCAACTCGCCGTGTTTGGAGGAGGAGGAATGCTGCCTATGACCCCAAGAACACCATCCCCACCGTCAAACATGGAGGTGGAAACATTATGCTTTGGGGGTGTTTTTCTGCTAAGGGGACAGGACAACTTCACCGCATCAAAGGGACGATGGACGGGGCCATGTACCGTCAAATCTTGGGTGAGAACCTCCTTCCCTCAGCCAGGGCATTGAAAATGGGTCGTGGATGGGTATTCCAGCATGACAATGACCCAAAACACACGGCCAAGGCAACAAAGGAGTGGCTCAAGAAGAAGCACATTAAGGTCCTGGAGTGGCCTAGCCAGTCTCCAGACCTTAATCCCATAGAAAATCTGTGGAGGGAGCTGAAGGTTCGAGTTGCCAAATGTCAGCCTCGAAACCTTAATGACTTGGAGAAGATCTGCAAAGAGGAGTGGGACAAAATCCCTCCTGAGATGTGTGCAAACCTGGTGGCCAACTACAAGAAACGTCTGACCTCTGTCATTGCCAACAAGGGTTTTGCCACCAAGTACTAAGTCATGTTTTGCAGGGGGGGGTCAAATACTTATTTCCCTCATTAAAATGCAAATCAATTTATAACATTTTTGACATGCGTTTTTCTGGATTTTTGTTGTTGTTATTCTGTCTCTCACTGTTCAAATAAACCTACCATTAAAATTATAGACGGATCATTTCTTTGTCAGTGGGCAAATGTACAAAATCAGCAGGGGATCAAATACTTTCTTTCCTCACTGTACATGGTAAAATAACCTCCCCTCTTGTAAAACATTTAAATCTCTCCTGTGGAAAACAGACAACAAAATTAGCCTCCAATAGTAATACCTTTGAGTTCCATCATCAAGATCACACAAACCGGCAACCAGCACCTGTGGAGTAGTGATAGAGCATGTTATGGTTGGGAACGAGGCTAGCAGGGTTATAAACACAGTGGCCTGGCTGAACATGAAAGAAAGGCTGAGCAACCAATCATAATACTGATGTGAATGGCCCATATTGGCACTGAGAGGTGGGTGTATTCCAAAGGGCTAGTCAACCTAAAGGACATGTTGCAACAGATGTTACGTTCCTCCCTATTGCACATTTTACATAGGCCTAGTTTTTTATCTGCCTAAGAAACTGTTACTTTACTGTACTTGAAATGCATTCAGACAAGACATATGTAAAAGTATGTGTAAAGCAACAATGTAGTCTATGTATTAACTAGCCAAAACAAAAGACGCAGTGAAGAGTGTTTTATAGGCTAACCTGTGAGTGCAGGTAACGAACGGTAACAGGTCTCTGTAGTACAGGTCTATCCAACTTGTTTGAGATAACAGGGACTTTCCTCACTGCCTTGATAGGTCTATTTGCTACATATTGAACATTAGCCTACCTAGCTACATTTGTTGAGTGGACTAACGTCGTGGGAGGGACAACACTTAACACATGTGCCTTGGGTGGGTTGGCAAGCTAGCTAATGATTAATGTTTGGTTAACTATGATCCAGCTCTGCTTCTCCAAAGCTAACTTGGGTCTTGCTTTGTCTGTAGCCAACCTTATAACGTTATCTAGCAACAACATCTGTTTAACTAGTAGGTAACGTTAGCTAGTTACCTACATGGCCAGTTCACAACACCAATCTTACAAATAAATCTACATTTTATCAAATTTCTGCTTAACCTTACGTATACAACATGTTATAATTTGCTTTGCCTACACTACACGCCAATTGTAGGCCTCTTAATTTTGCGCACCAATAATGTAAACAGGTTGAGCCTGAACACGCTTTCACCAATTTCATATTAACACTAGAGAGGAGTCATGTCTTCTTCTTTGGGATTTGGTTGGCGGATCGCATCCAACATACTGTACTGGTGTGTGAGGCCATTCACAGCCTACCTACATTATATTCTTTGATACAATAATAGAAGCTTGGAGAAAAGGAAAATTGCCCTATCACCTATTATCCCTAAAAATCCACCACCCTTTGCACTATTCAACCCTATCTAGTCCTACTCCAGACCAACGGCCTTAGAGGTCATATCACTACCACTCAACACCCCCAACAGCTGCCACCACAAACTCTATGTTCTGTGACTTTCAATCCATTTCTACAGTACAATTAACAACCACGGTTATAAATGCTAAAGATCCCACTTTACTGAAGCACATATTCTTCCCATCACTCTCTCTTGATATCTACCTACTTACATGAATCCTCTCAGGATCCCTCACCCAGTACCATCTTCCTCTACCACTCTCTTCACTGCTACGGCATACAACACTTTCTGTACTACTCTGACCCTTGCAACCTCAATCTGCCTTTCTCTCACAGGACACCTCCGATCTCCAGCCTCATGATCACCCCCACAACTAACACAAACAACTTCCTCCACTGATACTACACATTCCTTCATCTCATGCCCTCCTGCACACTTCTCACATCTCCCTCCTACACACTGTTGCAATATGCCCATAACCTTGACACCTAAAACACTGTAATATTTTCAGAACATAAACTCTCACGGGATAACTGACACGTCCTTGACCTTATCTGGTAACGACTCTGCATCAAAACTCAGCATGACAGATAATGTCTTCTCCGTTTCCCCACCGGATCTACTGCTCACCAAATGGCGTGCATCACAGACACCGGGAATCTTCCATTTCAACTGCTCCTCCTCAACACTTAATGCCACCCCCGTTATCACTCCTTTCAACGGCGCCCTGCTCCAGAGAGCAAAGCACGTCACAATTATTGTCCCTAATCTCTTAATCCGGAGTGCCCGCTCCCTCTGGGCGCAGGAAACACAACAAATCATCACCAGTCCACTCCGAGTTACATTCACTATCTCAACAGTCCCCAACCTCTCCTCCACCCAACCTGACACCACATATGGATCAACCGAAAAGCAAGGATCCATTCTTTCTACATATCTCATTCCTACTGGACCGAAATCATCGTCATCATCCTTGGGACAAGGCCCAAACTTGCCGTTCCTCGCCGCAGGTACTTTACCCTCACTCTCAACAAGTTCCATCACTGAACTACGGGAGCACGTCCCTGTTTTTACACTTGATGCACATGTTCCTGACCTCACTATTTCCCTCTACACTCAACATCTTTTCCACAGTCATCACTGCACCTGCCACCACATTTAATTCATCCTCCCTCTTGTCATGAGGGGTCATGTCTCGAAAGGATAGAGCTTAAGTCAAATATATATTTTTTGTGCATTTTAGCTAACCCTAACAGCTTTTCTAACCTTAACCTAAGTATCCTAACCTGCTACGTTCATTATTCTAACCTGCTGTGTAAGTTCTCCTAAACCTTCTGAGAAAAGTCACTTTTGACAAAAGCTGTATCCGTTTTAACATGTCCGTTTTAACATAATGTATCATGGAAATAAGTACCATGAGAACTCACACAGAATATGGCCAGTGGAGGCTGTGGTTGCAGCTGTATGTACCAGTATGTATTTTCTGCACTAGTGGGTGGAAAAGTACAATTTATAGTCACATTGTGTCCAAGTTCCACCAGTGTGTCTGTCAAAGCCTCAGCTCCAACAGTTTTAAGACGCCTAAGAACAGAAGAATCCATGAAACACTTCATTTAATATGTTAAATGAACAAGTCAATTCACATAAAAAGTAATGATCTTACACTGGCAACAATATGTAATTTCCTCAGAGCTGTGAACTTTGAGACAGAACTGACTTCCACCTAAGGCAGACGTCTGAATGAACACACTGTGCAAGTGCTAACCACATGATCTAACCACTGATTATAGATCTGTAATGTGTGTGTCTGACACTGGTATGACCTTTGTACAGTATGTGGGGTTGCATGGAGAATGAAAGAATGCAATGCCAGAGCTCTAGTGCTAAATACTTTAAAATACTTATATGAAACATTGAACGACGGTGGGAGTTCAAAAAGTCTGGCACCAACAAATACTTTAACAATGGAACAATGCCATTTTCACATGCATGTACTGTAGTTTACTTGATTCCTATGATACAGTGTATGTGTCGCAGGAGGGATCTGAACCCTGGTCTCCAACGTCTTGACCATTAGACCAAGAGGAGGGCTCTCACATCACCAGAACTTGAGCCAGACTCATGTCTGCTACACATGTATTGCTCAAGGAATGATATTGCACTTCTTCTAAACATCTATGCAGACACAGAGTGCTCCTTTTGCTGTATTTTTCAGGGACATGTCACAGGTTGATGTGTCCAATCCAATCAAATCAAAGATTATTTGTCATATGCACATGATACAGCAGGGTGTAAACCATGATTTAAAAAACTATCTATAAAGAAAATACCATAGGTATTATTTACATATGTAGGAAGAGGGATAAAGTGGGATAAGGGGAAGCTCGCATTCTGTCCAGACCTGGGCAGGAAATAGTTGAATTTGTAGTTTATTTGAAAATACGAACTTTTCACTTGCGGTTAGTTTTTTAAAAAGTATTTTCTTTGATATTCAAATACAGGTCTCAGAAAACCAAATAATATTTGAATATATTTTGAATACCTCTCAGAAGACCAAATAATATTTGAAGTTATTTGAAAGCAAAAAAATATTAATTTGATGAAGTTAGCTAGTTTCTCAAATCCATATCAGATGAAAACAAAAGCAGGCCTAATGATTTTGATAATTAGCTAGCTAGCCTAGATCTAACACAAAGCTAGATAGCTGATAGCAACAGCGTTTGTTTAACTGGTAGCTAATGGTACGTGGTTATTTCAACACCAACGGTCGATCGCACAAATAAATCCAAATTGTATCAATTTCTTCTTAGCCTTTCGTATACAACACATTCTAGATGCTAAATTGTCTAGTAGTTACTAAATGTAATTGAAAGCTATTTGTTGTAACGTTATTTACAGTAGATAGCTAGATACGGAAGTCTTGCACTGCGCAACCGTAGCATTACGCCATCCCACTACTACTGTATTTGATCGTGCATTGTACACATTTGCAATTCATAAACCTCTTATGTATCACCAGAGCGGGTCCATAAATAATGATTTTGTGGCTTAATTGCCTTTGCCTACACATGACACACCAATTTTAGGTCTAGTAATACACCGACCAGACCTGTTTTGCGCTTTAAGAGTGCGAACAGGTTGCGCGTAAATATGCTTTCAACAATTTCCTGTTAACGCTAGAGGCGCCTCTGTTGTTGATGGCTTCTTGCTGCTAGATTGATGTAGCCTTTTACTAGAAGCAGTCATCCCTTGCTTGCTAGCCAATATGATAACATTTAATTGGTTGCAAATGACAACCTAATGGCGTCTTTACAATGCTTCTTGTTTTCGTTCGTTAGCCATCTTTCCGTCTGATTCAGCACCCTTGACAGTTAAGTAAGTTGGCTTGTTAGCTATGTTGGCTAACAAGGCTTTTCATATTACAGGTAGCTAGCTAACTGTGTCACATCTTTCTGAACATAACCTGTGCATTGTTGTTAACTCGATTAGGAGGTGTTGGAAAATAGCTAGTTCTGGTCTAGTAACGTTAGTGGACGGATACGCACTAACGGCCTGGACCAGAGCTACAACATAGTTAGCTACAAGCAGGTCAGCGTTAAGTGGCAACTCCGTAATACAGTAATTATTCATTTCAGATGGCAGTTCCCTTCAAAATCCCCAAGAGAAAACAGCCATCAGAAGCTGACAACATGCACATGCAGTCCCCTCTCTCACGTCTCCGGGATACCTCCAGCCCATTCGAGGTATCCCTTATCATTTCCATTTGAAGTGGACATTGCCCCAATGAACTGCATTTTCACACGGTGACTTATTATTTGTGAATGAATGTTGTGCTTATATTTGCTCATGGTGATAAGTGAGATCGGCATAGCTAGAAGGTATACACTGGGTGTCCAAAACATTAAGAACACTTGCTCTTTCCATGACAGACTGACTGTGTGAATCCAGTTGAAAGCTGTAATACCTTATTGATGTCACTTGTTAAATCCACTTCAGTGTAGATGAAAGAGATGAGACGGGTTAAATAATGATTTTTAAGCCTTGAGACAATTATGACATGGATTGTGTGTGTGCCATTCAGAGGGTGAATGGGCAAGACAGAAGATTTAAGTGTCTTTGAATGGGGTATGGTACTAGATGCCAGGTGCACTGGTTTGAGTGTCGAACTGCACCGCTGCTGGGTTTTTCACGCTCAACAGTTTCCCGTGTGTATCAAGAATGGTCCACCACCCAAAGGACATCCAGCCAACTTGACCCAGCTGTGGAGTCAACACGGGCCAGCATCCCTGTGGAACACATATGACACCTTGTAGAGTCCATGCCTCAACGAATTGAGGCTGTACTGAGGGCAAAAGAGGGTGCAACTCAATATTAGGTGTTCCTAATAAAATACTATATAAGTCATGCTAATGAAACCTCCCAAAGTGCCGCCCAAATAACTCTACCTACATGTACATATTACTTCAATTACCTTGACCAACCGGTGCCCCCGCACATTGACTCTGTACCGGTACCCCCTGTATATAGTCTCACTATTGTTATTTTATTGCTGCTCTTTGATTACTTGTTCCTTTTTATTTCTTATTCATATTTCTTATTTTTAAACTGCATTGTTGGTTAGGGGCTTGTAAGTAAGCATTTCACTGTAAGGTCTACTACACCTGTTGTATTCGGCGCATGTGACGAATAAAATTTGATTTGATTTTGAAATGGCACCCTATTTCTTATATAATCAATGCACTACTTTGGACCAAAACCCACAGGTTGGCTAGTGCACAACTGGGACAATGGCAGAGAAGGCTGGTGGGAGGAGCGATAGGAGGATGGGCTCATTTTAATGGCTGGAATGGAATTAATGGAACGGTATCAAACATTTGAAAACCACATTTGACTCCGTTCTATTAATTCCATTCCAGCCATTGCAAGGAGCCCATCCTCCCATAGTGCCTCCTACCAGCCTCCTCTGGAATAGGGTGCCATTTGCGACCCAACCCAAGACTCTTCTCTAATTTAAACCGATCACTCTCAAGACACTTTAAAAGCTGTAGGCCAATGTACTATGTAGCCTATGGGTTAATAGTTATGCTGAAACAACACTGTGTGTCATTTCAGACAAGCTGGTGCAATGGCTCTTCAAATGGAAAAAGGCCTGAACAGGTTGGTTCTCTGAATGGACACATCCCCAGAGCAGGGAAACAGAGGTATGTATAGACATGATCTGTACATGGCTCTGGTCCATAGCGTTCATGCTGCTGAGATTAATGAACAGCATCAATAAGTGACGTGACACACTGGACCAGAGCTTATTTTTTAATATATTTTTTTACCCCGTTTTCTCCCCAATTTCGTGGTGTCCAATTGTTTAGTAGCTACTATCTTGGCTCGGGAGAGACGAAGGTTGAAAGTCATGCGTCCTCCGATACACAACCCAACCAGGCCGCACTGCTTCTTAACACAGGGCCATCCAACCCGGAAGCCAGCCGCACCAATGTGTCGGAGGAAACACTGTGCACTTGGCAACCTTGGTTAGCGCGCACTGCGCCCGGCCCGCCACAGGAGTCGCTGGTGCGCGATGAGACAAGGATATCCCTACCGGCCAACCCCTCCCTAACCCGGACGACGCTAGGCCAACTGTGCGTCACCCCACGGACCTCCCGGTCGCGAATTAGATGTTCTTACCAACTTGCCAAAACTATAGTTTTTTAACAAGAAATGTGTGGAGTGGTTGAAAAATGAGTTTTAATGACTCCAACCTAAGTGTATGTAAACTTCTGACTTCAACTGTATATGGTATTGATGTAGTTCCTGAGATGTTAGATAGACTTTGCTGAGACTTTGATCATTGTTTGCTTGTTTGCAGCACTCCTAACTGGCTAGTTCTGAGGGATGTCTGTGAAGGGCATCTTGGACCAGGCCAATTAGACAAATGGACCTCCAGCCAGTCAACAGGCTTTCTGAGACCAGCTCAGACCCCAGAACATCATCCACCATCCAGAACACCTCACATCCAATTAAGCCCTGTGACATCATCATCAACACACAAAGCTGGACAAAGACTCCCAGCAGCCTCTCCTCCCTGCTTCAAAAATGGGTATGTCATCAGGGCGGCATGTAGCCTAGAGGTTAAGAGCGTTGGACCAGTAACTGAAAGGTTGCTGTTTCGAATCCCAAAGCTGACTACGTGAAAAATCTGCCAATGTGCCCTTGAGCAAGGCACTTAACCCTAATTGCTCCTGTAAGTCGATATGGATACATGTCAAATAAAATTACAATATAATAGATTGATAACTGAAAAACGGATAACTTTAAGTCTAGGAATTAGAACGTAGTTGATTTTTTAAATGTGAATTGACATCTGATTCTGCTTGTTCGGTTCACACTTGTTCTGGTCAATCTGTCAGAACTAGAAGTGACACCAACCATAGAAATCTATGCTTTGAATCATTTGAACTGATTGTACCGTTGTCCTCCACTAGATGGCGCCCTAAGAGGGCATCAGACACACTGTGCCGGGACAAGAATCAAGAGACTTGGTGTGTGTCGCCACTGCTCAAGATGTGCCGTGCAGAGTTCAGTGGTCAGTGTCACACACACACCACACAGAGAGAGAGAGTTCATTGGGGTGAAATCCTAGCTTACCGTTCAATCTTTCACACACAGTCCAAAACAATTCCTAGACAATGTGCTCAGCTTAGGGAGGCCTGATGAAGAAAATCTACACTTGTGGATGCTACGCTATTTTTGTGAAAATGTATTATTTGTCTAAAAACATTTTTCTTAAATCTCGGTGCTCAGTCTAGGCTGTAGATCCACAGCAGTTGGAGGCCGCTTATATCTACATAGGCTTAACCAATTAAGGGTCAAACATACTTGTGTAATCAGGAGTTTTCCTCGTTAAGTGTTTTGTTGCAGTTTCAAATCAAATGTTTTTGGTCACATACACATGGTTAGCAGATGTTAATGGTTACATACACATGGTTAGCAGATGTTAATGGTTATATACACATGGTTAGCAGATGTTAATGGTCACTTACACATGGTTAGCAGATGTTAATGGTTACATACACATGGTTAGCAGATGTTAATGGTCACATACACATGGTTAGCAGATGTTATTGGTTACATACACATGGTTAGCAGATGTTAATGGTCACATACACATGGTTAGCAGATGTTAATGGTTACATACACATGGTTAGCAGATGTTAATGGTTACATACACATGGTTAGCAGATGTTAATGGTTACATACACATGGTTAGCAGGTGTTAATGGTTACATACACATGGTTAGCAGATGTTAATGGTTACATACACATGGTTAGCAGATGTTAATGGTTACATACACATGGTTAGCAGATGTTAATGGTTACATACACATGGTTAGCAGATGTTAATGGTTACATACACATGGTTAGCAGATGTTAATGGTCACATACACATGGTTAGCAGATGTTAATGGTTACATACACATGGTTAGCAGATGTTAATGTGAGTGTAGCGAAATGATTGTGCTTCTAGTTCCGACAATGCAGTAGTATCTAACAAGTTCTCTAACAATTTCACATCTACCTTATACACGCAAGTGTAAAGGAATGAATAAGAATATGTACATATAAATATATGGATGAGCGATGGTCGTACGGCATAGGCAAGATGCAGTAGATGGTATAGTGTACAGTATATACATATAAATATATGGATGAGCGATGGTCGTACGGCATAGGCAAGATGCAGTAGATGGTATAGTGTACAGTATATACATATAAATATATGGATGAGCGATGGGTGAACGGCATAGGTAAGATGCAGTAGATGGTATAGTGTACAGTATATACATATGAGATGAGTAATGTAGGGTATGTAAACATTATATAAAGTGGCATTGTTTAAAGAGACTAGTGATACATTTATTACATCCAACATACTGATTTGAGTCAGTATGTTGGCAGCAGCCACTCAATGTTAGTGATGGCTGTTTAACAGTCTGATGGCCTTGAGATAGAAGCTGTTTTTCAGTCTCTCGGTCCCAACTTTGATGCACCTGTACTGACCTCGCCTTCTGGATGATATTGGGGTGAACAGGCAGTGGCTCGGGTGGTTGTTGTCTTTAATGATCATTTTGGCCTTCCTGTGACATCGGGTGGTGTAGGTGTCCTGGAGGGCAGATAGTTTGCCCCCGGTGATGCGTCGTGCAGTCCTCACACTACCCTCTGGAGAGCCTTACGGTTGTGGGCGGAGCAGTTGCCGTACCAGGCGGTGATACAGCCCGATAGGATGGTCTCGATTATGCATCTGTAGAAGTTAGTGACAAGCCAAATGTATTTGTACGCCGAGGAACTTAAAACTTTCCACCTTCTCCACTACTGTCCCGTCGATGTGGATAGGGGGCTGCTCCCTCTGCTGTTTACTGAAGTCCACGATCATCTCCTTAGTTTTGTTGACGTTGAGTGTGAGGTTATTTTCCTGACACCACACTCCGAGGGCCCTCACCTCCTCCCAAGGCCTTCTCGTCGTTGTTGGTAATCAAGCCTACCACTGTAGTGTTTTCTGCAAACTTGATGATTGAGTTGGAGGTGAGCATGGCCACCCAGTCATGGGTGAACAGGGAGTGCAGGAGAGGGCTGAGAACGCACCCTTGTGGGGCCCCAGTGTTGAGGATCAGCGGGGTGGCAATGTTGTTTCCTACCCTCACAACCTGGGGGTGGCCCGTCAGAAAGTCCACGATGCAGTTACACAGGGCGGGGTCGAGACCCAGGGTCTCGAGCTTAATGACAAGTTTGGAGGGTACTATGGTGTTAAATGCTGAGCTGTATTCGATGAATAGGTATTCCTCTTGTCCAGATGGGTTAGGGCAGTGGGCAGTGTGATTGCGATTGCGTCGTCTGTGGACCTGTTGGGGCGGTAAGCAAATTGGAGTGGGTCTAGGGTGTCCGGTAGGGTGGAGGTGATCTGATCCTTCACTAGTCTCTCAAAGCTCTTCATGATGACGGAAGTGAGTGCAGTTACCTTAGCTTTATTGGGAACAGGAACAATGGTGGCCCTCTTGAAGCATGAGCAGTGGGGTTAACATTTAGCAGGTGTTGCTGTGTCTAACAACCCCCCCCCTGCGTTTCCCTCTTCTTCTATATTGTGTTGGCAAGCCTGACCATTTTCCTGGTTGGGTAAACAAATGCTTAACTTTATGGCCTTGTTAAAAATGCAGTAAACAATCTCTTTCAGACTGCTTTTCTTTGAACTCTTTCTCGTTCAGGAGACGCAACATTTAGCTGTGTGCTTTAGCCAACTTCTGTGGCTATCGCTGTCATGTCATACATGTAGGCAAGCAGGCTACTGTCTCTTCAACAAGGGTCAAAATGGAACTGTTGTGTTTCGTTGTTTAGGTTCCCGCTGGGGCCACCCATACCAAAACGTTTATCAAAGTCACTTTGGATAAAAGTGTCTGCTAAACGGCATATATTTTATTATTCCTTTTCTGTTTTACATCTTCCTCAGGAGATTCCCAAATGTCTGTGAGATGCAGCCCAGTGGAGTCGGAGCATGATTCTGCATCAGAACCATCTCCAGAAAGAGAGGTGGACAGTTCCTCAAAGACGGACGACAGGCTCTCTGTCTCCCCGGGAGACTCAACATGGAGGAGACGTGACTCTGGGATGAATGGATCTCCTCCACAAAACACAGAGGTAGGACTATAGCTGTGTCTCAAGTGGTAACCTCTTCCCTAGATAGTGCACTATAGTTAATAGGATGCCGTTTGGGACATATACAGTTGACTGGCCTCAGGACTCACATACATATATGTCTAGTGGAAAACAATTGCTTATACTTACTAGTCTGGTACATAGTTATTGGTCGTAACCATACTTGTTAGCTAGCTAGGTTGAGCGTTGGCTAGCTTTTTCAAGCATTGTTAGTGTTGGCTAACTCAGTGTTGCTAGGTCTATTCCTCACAGTGAAATGACAACAGTGAACAGCCAAGTTGCTTAACTTCGACCTTATACAGATAGTCCTGATTCAGCTGAGCTGGTAGCTCCATATCTTGCAACATGATAACACCCCAGGGTAGCTTGGTCGATAGAATAGTATAGTCTTGTAAAGTGTGGCCGTTGAAAACAAACTGTAGCGAACTATATGAGAACTAACTGGTTAGTGTAGGTGCATTTGCAGGCTCATATGTTTTCGTTTAGGATAACCCCTGTGACTAATAGTCCTACCTGGTGTGCTTTCAGAAGGAGGGGAAGGGAAGTTCAGGATCACTGCAGAACCAGATCAAGAGGACTAGTGGTTCACCAGGGACGGGCCCCAGGGGAAGTGTCCCTATCCCAGCAGGCCACCGAAGCCAGAGCCCAGATAGTGATGACTCTGCCGACCGCCCCTTGATGTCAGGGGCCAGAGGTGCATCCACAGGGTCCCCAAGACACCCCCTCGCCGCTGTGGCTTCAGTGACCCAGGCCACACAGGAGAAGCGGTTTTCCTTTAGCAGGCCTCCCCTCCAGGCTAACCTCAGAGACAGAGAGAGCAGGCCTCCCCTCCGGGCTAACCTCACAGACAGAGAGAGCAGGCCTCCCCTCCGGGCTAACCTCACAGACAGAGAGAGGAGGCCTCCAACCAAGTGTCTCTCCCTCCATCTCAGGCTGAGGAGGCCCAAGCCCACTTCCACAGAACCTAGTAAGTTGACCCACTGTTGAACCCTTCATAGCATATTGATCAGAACATACCATATCACGCATAGACTGGCGGTATGATGTCACATACTACTCTGTAATATGAGTGTTGTTACGCTGAACCAACATTATAAATGAAGCAAAATGCCCTCCTCACCCAGTGGAGTCAGTATAGAATATCATCCGACACCAATGCATGAACAGGCGAGGAAGCGGTTTCAGCTGTATGTCTTAGTGGGGTTCAGGGCCATTACATAACAGACTGGCTAGTATCACGATACTCGATACTAAAACAATACCACAACAACAACAGAAAGAAGGCGTATTAGACAAATTCCCAGAATGGCACTTGATCCAGACAGATAAACTCAGCTACTGTTATTCAATCAGCTGGACTTAGTTTTTACTCATCTAAGTACCAAACAACATAATGGTAATTTATTTGAATGTTAAATCTGCATTGATAAACCGGGTGAATCAAGATGTAGCCTAGGTCTATTCACAATACAGGTGAATGCATAATATTCAACAGGATTGTGTGCATTGAGCTTGTTGTAGCTGATATTATGGGGCTACAGATGATAAGCAATCCTTTCCATTTAGGACTTATTTTATTGGCAACTGTTAGAACATATTATTTTATTGTACTGATCAACATTTGCAGAAGAAGAAGCAATATCTTTTATCAAAGTGTGTGGTGTCTCTAAGAAAGTAATGAGGTCATTTGCAAGGCAGAATGTGGCTGTGGAATCTGACTTTGTGGCTATGCAAACCAGACTGGAGGCGAGGGAGACTAAGGGTCCGTTTGTAAATTCACTCTGGCTAGAGCAGATTAAAAACGGATGAATTTACAAATGCGCAACACCTGTTGAATATTACCGGTGTCATAAACGTTGGCAAAAAAACATAACTAAATTGTTGCCAGAATCACAGTTAGTCACCAAAGCTCTAGATAACATGAAAACAGCCTAACCAGCTCTGCTAGGGCGAGTAAAATGGTCAGAGTGAGGTGTTCTCTCATTTATCTCTGGAAGTAGCTAGCCAGCTACAGATCGCTCAGATCAACCTTTCTCCTCGGCCAGAGTGTCCAGCGTACACTCTGAACGCTCCCGAGAGCGAAACACTCTGAATTTACTCACGACCCAGAGCACATACTGACACACTGTAAGCAATTTTACAGGGAAACTCCCTCTGTTGGCATGGTGCACCACCACCGTGGCATTAGAATGGGTCCTCTAGAAGGACCTAAGCTCCACCCCTATAACCAACACTAACCTTAACTTCTATGCAGCTAAGCCACGCCCATAGCCACTGATTGGATCAGTGGTGAGCTGCGTCCTTAGCGAGGACCTGTTCTAGCAGAGACCCATGGGCTTCCTCTCTCTAGTGGAGTCTTGGACCTTCAAATCCACAGTGATTAGGTAGTAACGAGTACAGGAGCCTTCATAATGATGACGACATGGGGAGCTGGGGAGCCAAGAAGCGGTTGGAAGAGAGAGGAAACTCAAGCTTGGGTTTGTAATTTTCGGTACAGGCAATATTTGCCATTAAGATATATTTTTGTTAACATGGGGCTGGGGCATCACCAGGGGAATGATGAGGACACAACATCCGATGAGGATCCTCATCTGGTCTGCATTTGTTCTCTCTTCTCCTAATGGGTCCTAGTTACAGCTTTACAAGCTCTTTGTGGTCAGAGATGTGTAGCCAGAGGCGGGCCTGGGAAACCATCAGCTGTCAGCGGTGCTGAGAGATTAATGCCTGGCTCCACCGCAGAGGGGTGGCTCACTTTTTTTGAGGTGTGTGTGTGTTTGAATATGTGTGTGTGTGTGTGTTTGAAGATGTGTGTGTGTCTTCACGTACACTCAAAGTGCTGACAAGGAAAAGGCCATAGCAGACTTGGTTATTCTCAGTCCCCTTTGTCCCTCTGTGTTAATTTACCATGCATGGTGGAGGAGAGCGAGGAGGCAGGCAGGGAGGGAGAGAGAGAGGAGGCAGGCAGGCAGGCAGGCAGGGAGCGAGAGAGAGAGAGAGGAGACAGGCAGGCAGGCAGGCAGGGAGAGAGAGAGAGAGGAGGCAGGCAGGCAGGGAGAGAGAGAGAGAGAGAGAGAGAGAGGGGAGGAGGAGGAGGCAGGGGGAGAGAGAGGAGGCAGGGAGAGAGAGAGAGAGAGAGAGAGAGGGAGGGAGGAGGAGGAGGCAGGGGGAGAGAGAGAGAGAGAGAGAGAGAGAGAGAGAGAGAGGAGGAGGCACGGAGAGAGAGAGAGAGAGAGAGAGAGAGAGAGAGAGACACGAGACGAGACGGAGAGGAATATGTAGGTCCCGTGTGGATCAGTTGGTAGAGCATGGCACTGCAACACCAGGGTTATGGGGAGGAGGGGGGAGGGGGGGAGACAAGTAGTCACCCAGATTATAGCCAAAGCTCTCTATAAAGCCCATTAGTCCTGTGTCTGTCTACTGGCACTTGACCCACACTGACCCAATCCCCTTCCCCCCTCCACCTCCCCCTCCGACTCTGGGTCCTTCCGCTGCTACCAGGAGCTTCTAGTCCCCCTTTAAATGAACCCATTGACTTTGTGTGAGCAGCTAACAGCCATCTCCAGCTAGGTCCGTGATCCTATGTCAGGACCTGTACAATGTAGGCTAATCTGTATTTATGTCAAAGGTATTGGTGAACAACAGGATGTAGGCTAATATTGCGTACTTCATCATAATCAATGTGATATATTAAAAGAGGAGGTGCAGTTAAAAACGTGATTATTCTTTTTTTTAAATGATGCTATTTTCACACTATCACTGAAATTATGATAATGCCCTTTTTGTGTAAGAGATGTTAGAAAACAATGCTTTGAATTTCAGCTTGTTCAGGTGGGATGGAACTTTTGGCCATCACATGACATCACAATGTGATCTGATTATAATAGACCAATGACTGTTCATCTGGGAAAGGGGATGGGCTCTAGGCCCTCCTATCAGCCAATCAGGGAAGTCTATGTAAATATCTTCACATTTGTTTCCTAATGCCCACATGATCAGAGAGTGTTTCAAGGGCAAAAGGAGGCTCAGGGAAATGCACTCAGTTCCTGATGTTTGGTATACTCAGTGTAAATGATAAAAAAATATATGTTGGAGTTATTTTCCTTAAATAAACATACAGTGATTTACAAATAAAATTACAAAGACTGCTTGGGGGCTTTAAAAATCGTGATAATGGCCCATTGCAATGCTCATCCTCCCTACAGTGTGTTAGCTAATCATTCATCAAAGTAGTCATCTTGAGTACAAATAGATACCACTCCAATCCTCTTAAGTCCTTCACTGACTGTTAGTGTGCCAGCAACTGACACCCTCATTAACACACCGACTTGAAAGTGACAGTCTCAGTCGGCGGTAGAGCACGGAAGGAGCTTCTGCTCTCAACTTCAGTGACAGTCAGTGTGCCAGCAGCTCCTTCGTGAAGCCACCCCATTGACGCACTAACTAACGGTGTCAGTGTCACTTCAATGTGCCAGTCCCAGTAGGTGGCACCATAGATACATAGATACAACAGTTATGGGTGGTACAGCAGGACAAGGTGCTCCAGTTCTGGCTAGCTCAGCGCTGAGCGTCACACTCCAGATGACTCCCTGGCAAGCCTATTACCCTGGGCCCACCAACCCCAGCCTTGGTATGTACCGGCCTCAGTGTGTGTAGGCACCTTACTATATACAGTACAATCCCCTCACCTACAGACTGGTGTCTCTCTCCTCTCTCTTCCCTCATTTTGAAAGGAAGGCTAGTATATTCTGGGTGTAACTATCTTCCGCTTATCATTTAAGCCCAATGTTTTTACACCCAGCTGCTGCAACAGACCACTGGCCTGTAATATTATCAGTTCCCCTTGTTTGTTTAACGACAGTGTATAATCACCATACTAAGTCGAGTGTCTCTGTGTGTCAGTTGTGCTTTCCAGTGAGGATGAGGAGGACATGGATGATGAAGAAGAGTGCCCCAGGCTGAAGACCCCACAACAGAGCCCCAGGCAAGGCCAACCCACCCCAGAGGAACATGTACCCAAACAGGTAGGGGGGGGGGCGGCATGTGTCTCTAATGATCATGGTACATCATCACATGTCGGAGGCCTATTCCCTTTAAGTGAGTAGAATTCTAATGAAATGGTTCTAATTCCATGGTTGCCTGGACAAATAACATATTGTCTGGTTTGAAAAATATTAGAGCCTTTGACAGTCAGAGAGCATCAAATCAAGCAAACAAATCAAGACGGACATTTTTATATGCAGTACTCAGAGAAGCCAGCTATTTCAGACTTGGATTGAGAGGTCAGACTTGGAGAAGACAACATTGTAGCCTGTATCACGACTGAGGTGAGGTTTGCCAGCTCTTGTCAGCTAACTGCCTGTCTGTAACACATGTAGAGGTTTAGCTAGCTAGCAGACAGTGGGGATTGGGAATGTGTAAGTAATAAAAGAAACCAGTCTGGTGCTGTGAGATATTAGTAGTAGAAAGCCTCCCCAGTGGATGTTTTAGAAGAAGCAGGCGACTCTGGTTAAGATCCAACATGTTTGTTATTGTGTTTCGAGATGCTGTAGAGCATCTTGAATAGAGCTTCCCATCTCTGTTCTAGGATTTCTGTGTTGCTCAGTGCAGTGTCTCTTCTTTTACTGTAGCTGGAGGGACCTAGCTAAAGGGCCTCCACCTTAAACTCCACCCACTGTAACTTGTTGCACCTAAAAGACAAGACATCACCAATTGAAAACATTCTAGGAAATCTTTGTCGATTTAAAGCATTTGCTTCTTGGAAAGGCTTTATTTCATGCCTGGGAAGAAATCTATTTAAGCAGTTGAGGTAAATATAAGGTGTTTTATGCAATATTGTGCATTATTTCCATGTGTGCCGGTGCCTCTGTGTTGTGATTGGCAGGCTGTGGTTGGAGAGAAGGTCACGGGGTCACAGAGCGTATCGGAGCACCAACCTGGCAGCACACAGCCACTGCCTCCTATCATGGAACTGTCCTTCTCTACACTGCACGCTGGGGTGGTCCGAGCGCAGGCCAATGGAAACCTGGTGGTAAGACACTTTGGCTAGTGGTGTGTGTGTGTAGGTCACTCTATCTTTGTGTACACATAGGCGCGTGCTTGTGCTCCACATTCAAAATTAGCTGAGCATAATACCTGTGCGTTCCAAATGTGTGTCTCAGTTGAAGCCAACCAGGTTCTTTCCTCACTGTCCTGATTTCACATCAATATTTGCCCAGCTTCTTTCTTTCTTTCTTTCTTTCTTTCTTTCTTTCTTTCTCTCTTTCTTTCCATGCTCTCTTCCAGATAGCTTCCCCCTTAATGTGATTGGCCCATCACTAGTTTTTGTTCCTGGTTTATATTTTAATAAAGGACATGTGTTGTCCAACGTCTTAATGGGCCAGTCCTCACAAAACGTACATATTACACTGATGGGACGGATGGAGAGAGCTGTAATAAAATAGAAGATCAAATATGTGTCGCTACTTTGAACACTTGGAACACAACCTTCACTGGCAGTCTCAAACACCCACATGCCAGTCTCTTACTGGAACAATAACATGATAAGCAACTCAAGACCATAACTCACCAGGTGTTCTCCAAACTCCCATCAAGTCTATTCAAGGGCCATAAAAATCCTTTAACAAGCAATTAAGAAATAGTGTGGTGCTAATGACAGAGTCCCGGGGTGAATTAAACCGTGGTCAGTGAGTCCGGAGCAGTTGCCTTGTGGTCAATAGATTACTGTGTCAAACTGTTGTTGTTTTCCATTGTGAGGTCAGCAAAACAACAGGAAAGTCCCCATTGCCTAATTTATTTATTTATCTGCTTTTGTCATGTCTGGAAACGTTCCTTCTGTTGTTGAACTAGATCTTTTTTTGTTGACGACCCTTTTAAACAGAATATGTATTATTCTGTTATGATTGGTATTGTTTCCATAGCAACCATGTTAAATATGTCCAACGTGACTACCTATTCAATCCTTTCAGATCTACACAAGTGCATCTGGTCTGGGCTAGGGGAATAAGGTTCTAAAGGTTGGTCAAGACTGAGCATCAGGATGAGGGGTCAGTCTACCCTCCTTAGTATATAAACCCAACAGGATGCTTTATAATATCCCTCCACCTGTCTTCAATCTCTTCTCCTCCTTTACCTCTTCTCTAATTAGCTATTTTATTCATCCTCCCTCTTATTACATACCGTAATGACAACATGTCAGCATTTTCCTCCTGCTAATATATTTCATCTCCCTCCTCTTTTTGTAGGTAACAGATGATGGCATCACTCTACCGCTGAAAGGTAATCACTGACAGCTTGCAGCTGTGTGTGTGGTGTGTGTATGTGTGGTGGAGTATGACCTAGTCTAATGATCAGATGGGGAAAGATGATAAAAAGCTCTCAAAAAGCCTCAGAGGGTGAAGTCACTGTGTGTTTTAGTCTTTACTGCAACACATGCAGGGTCCTTCCCTTCCCCAGGGGGATCAGATGGGCTCCATAGCCTCCCTGAGCCACCCTCTTCCTGCTGCCGTCATAGACTGCGGCCTCATGAGACTTGGGTCAAGGTATTCAGATGAGGAGGGCAGCGGGCAGATGAGTGGCAGTCTGTTTGTGCCATCGTGCCAACTCCTTGGCCCTCATTGTCATGCTAAACATGTTTGGCTTGACAATAAGCAAATGAGTTGGCAAGAGCACAATCAGATCTGGAACCAGGCTTGTGAAGTCAGACTGGCAAACACACTTCTGTTCTGAAAGTGTAGTGCTGAAATCCATTGTCCAGCAAGGAAAGGTAGTTGGCCAGTACAATGCAAAAAACCTGTAGTTAACGATTTACAGGTATTATATACATGTAGAAGGATCAGATCAGCCTATTCTATATTTAAGCAAGAAGGCCCGAGGGGGTGTGGTATATGGCCAAAACAACTGTATCCCCCGGCTAAGTGCTGTTCTTAAACACGCCACAAAGCGGAGTGCCTGTATACAGCCCTTAGCCGTGGTATATCGGCCATATACCACAACCCCCTGAGGTGTCTTATTGCTATTATATACTGGTTCCAATGTAATTAAAGCTGTAAAAATAAATGTTTTGTTATCCTCGTGGTATATGGTGAAATATAGCACGGCTGTCAGCCAATCAGCATTCAGGGCTCGACCCACCCAGTTTGTGATATTAATTATGTGTAATGATTTAATTCCAGCCTGACGTTCCCTTAGATAACCCATCTTTAATCCTTTATATAAATCTCATTACGGTTACGCTTGTTATTGTCCCATCGCTGACCCTGTTGTTTACTGTCGGTGAGCATGTAACGACCCTGGTCAACTGTCTGTGACCCTGTGAGGGTCACACACACGTGCCCCCATACACACACTTGCACCTGAACACACACACACACCTCTACACACGTACCTGTTTTTCTCTGGACTGGGTTAGGGTTAAGAAGCTCAGCTTAGGGTTCTATTTACGTTTGGCGACGGTAGGCCATACTGGTCTGCACGACCTTTTCACCCCACTTGACTCCGGGTGCATCTGTGGATCTTACTAGTGTCCTAAGACGCTTATGTTGAGCAGGAGGTGGTCAGTTAGTGAGAGCATGGTGCTAGTAACTCCAGGGTCTTGGATTCTTAACCCCCGATAGTCAGTGTATTAGACAATCTTTCTGCCTTCTCCAAAATACTGTAGAAGACCTTTAAATAAATGATAGAAATAATCTATCAAAAAAGACTTCCCTGTCATCAGATATCCAGTATGATCAAAACAGAATTATTACCCCCCCCCCCCTTCTCCAACAGATTCCAGGGTGTCATCCGAGGAGGAGGAGGGGGTGTCGGTGAGCCTGGTGGCGTCCCAGCTCAGAGGGTACGCGGTGTGGGACGGGGGTCTAGCCCAAAACGGGAGACTCTTCCAGGGTTGTCCCGGCCGAGCGGCCCCCTCCCTGCTCTTCCTCTGGGTGTCTGAGGCTCAGGCCAACCTGGTACAGACAGAGCTCTCAGCCCTCCACCCCGTTACACTGCCTGGTAAGACTACTCTATCAACTGGGAGAACGAAGACAGAGAAATTCATTACAATGTTAGTTGAGACTTGAGAGTCCATGTTAGCTTTAAAAGAGCAGCCTTGAAAAAGAGATGTCAATCTCAATGTGACTTCCCTGGTTAAATGGAGGATAAATAAATCTATAGTCATATGAATAGTGGGTCAACATATTTTCACCAGATGCAGAGAATTTGATGCATGAGGCGGGATAAATTGGGACTGGTGTTCCATCCGATCCAGAGGTGGATTAATTGAGTTAAAGGTTCAATCAAGCTGTGAAGGTCAACAGGAAAACAAACTTCTCAAGATTCTGCCTCCAAAACCTAAAGAAAGACAAGGAAGTGTAGAAGTGGTACGTTGTCCTTAATGTGGGCCAGTTACTGAGTATTAGTGGGCGGATCACAACGCAGCACACCGCCATGACTCAACCACACTTTCTAGAGGAAAAAGTAATCACCTGCCAACGTGTGGAACAGTGTGTGTCTCTGTGTGTGCATCTGTCCGTGTGTTAATGTGTGTGTTCTCTCCTATTGTGGATATATAGGTCAGGCCTGTCCATTCCTCCTCCTGGTCCTAAGAGAACAGCTGGGTGATCTGCAGGCTGCTCTGCTAGCCTCCATGCTGGATGTAGAGGCCTTCCGTCAGGGCCGCTCCTACGACCTGAAGAGTCCCCTGTCCTGGGCCGACGGCCTGGCACTGATACACAGCTGTCCCCAGGACGCCCACCTCCTCACCCTGCTGGGGCAGAGCCTGGTGGCAGACCCCGGCCTGGGGACAGCAAAGGTCAGTATAGTCACTCAGGAGCTCAGAACTGACTGTGTGAATATGTCTGTCTGTGTGTCTATATGTGTGACAGTGTGTATGTAACTCTGTGCTCTTTCGTCCCCTGTCCCCCCCAACTCTCCATCCCTCTGCCTTAAGATGCAGGCTCAGCCTCCGAGGTATAAATTGATAAACCTGTTATAATAATGTCTGTGTTATTCAATCTACTGTGAGGTCTGGGTGCTCAACATAACAGCAGGTTCAAGCTAACGTTAGCGAACACAAGATGGACATTCAGTTGGCTCTAAAGTGCCAGCAGTTCACTCGCATTTGCTAGTGAAAGAAATTAAATGCAAATACGAAAAATAACTGGTTGCATTTGTGCGATTGTGACCTCTTGGAACTACCCATCCCGGATCCGGGAGAATTGTCATCAACTACACTAATTAGCATAGCGCAACGGTCAAAAAATATTACTAGAAAATATTCATATTCATGAAATCACAAGTGAAATATAGTGAAACACAGATTAGCCTTTTGTTAATCACCCTGTCATCTCAGATTTTGAAATTATGCTTTACAGCCAAAGCGTTTGTGTAAGTTTATCGATAGCCTAGCATAGCATTATGTCCAGCTAGCAGCAGGAAGCTTGGTCACGAAAATCAGAAAAGCAATCAAATTAACCGTTTACCTTTTGATGATCTTCGGATGTTTTCACTGACGAGACTCCCAGTTAGACAGCAAATGTTCCTTTTGTTCCATAAAGATTATTTTTATACCCAATTCCGGTCACGACAACGGCGAAAAAAATGTCAAATGATATCCATAATATCGACAGAAACATGGCAAACGTTTTTTATAATCAATCCTCAAGGTGTTTTTCAAATATCTATTCGATAATATATCAACTGACAATCTGGACCCTCTATTTCTGAAACTATCTGCCACCATTGTCGCAACCCCTATTACCAGCCTGTTCAACCTCTCTTTCATCTCGTCTGAGATCCCCAAGGATTGGAAAGCTGCCGCAGTCATCCCCCTCTTCAAAGGGGGAGACACCCTGGACCCAAACTGTTACAGACCTATATCCATCCTGCCCTGCCTATCTAAGGTCTTCGAAAGCCAAGTCAACAAACAGGTCACTGACCATCTCGAATCCCACCGTACCTTCTCCGCTGTGCAATCTGGTTTCCGAGCCGGTCATGGGTGCACCTCAGCCACACTCAAGGTACTAAACGACATCATAACCGCCATCGATAAAAGACAGTACTGTGCAGCCGTCTTCATCGACCTTGCCAAGGCTTTCGACTCTGTCAATCACCATATTCTTATCGGCAGACTCAGTAGCCTCGGTTTTTCGGATGACTGCCTTGCCTGGTTCACCAATTACTTTGCAGACAGAGTTCAGTGTGTCAAATCGGAGGGCATGCTGTCCGGTCCTCTGGCAGTCTCTATGGGGGTGCCACAGGGTTCAATTCTCGGGCCGACTCTTTTCTCTGTGTATATCAATGATGTTGCTCTTGCTGCGGGCGATTCCCTGATCCACCTCTACGCAGACGACACCATTCTATATACCTTCGGCCCGTCTTTGGACACTGTGCTATCTAACCTCCAAACAAGCTTCAATGCCATACAACACTCCTTCTGTGGCCTCCAACTGCTCTTAAACGCTAGTAAAACCAAATGCATGCTTTTCAACCGGTCGCTGCCTGCACCTGCATGCCCGACTAGCATCACCACCCTGGATGGTTCCGACCTAGAATATGTGGACGTCTATAAGTACCTAGGTGTCTGGCTAGACTGCAAACTCTCCTTCCAGACTCATATCAAACATCTCCAATCGAAAATCAAATCAAGAGTCGGCTTTCTATTCCGCAACAAAGCCTCCTTCACTCAAGCCGCCAAGCTTACCCTAGTAAAACTGACTATCCTACCGATCCTAGACTTCGGCGATGTCATCTACAAAATGGCTTCCAACACTCTACTCAGCAAACTGGATGCAGTCTATCACAGTGCCATCCGTTTTGTCACTAAAGCACCTTATACCACCCACCACTGCGACTTGTATGCTCTAGTCGGCTGGCCCTCGCTACATATTCGTCGCCAGACCCACTGGCTCCAGGTCATCTACAAGTCTATGCTAGGTAAAGCTCCGCCTTATCTCAGCTCACTGGTCACGATGGCAACACCCATCCGTAGCACGCGCTCCAGCAGGTGTATCTCACTGATCATCCCTAAAGCCAACACCTCATTTGGCCGCCTTTCGTTCCAGTACTCTGCTGCCTGTGACTGGAACGAATTGCAAAAATCGCTGAAGTTGGAGACTTTTATCTCCCTCACCAACTTCAAACATCAGCTATCTGAGCAGCTAACCGATTGCTGCAGCTGTACATAGTCTATTGGTAAATAGCCCACCCTTTTCACCTACCTCATCCCCATACTGTTTTTATTTATTTACTTTTCTGCTCTTCTGCACACCAATATCTCTACCTGTACATGACCATCTGATCTTTTATCACTCCAGTGTTAATCTGCAAAATTGTAATTATTTGCCTACCTCCTCATGCCTTTTGCACACATTGTATATAGACCCCCCCTTTGTTTTCTACTGTGTTATTGACTTGTTAATTGTTTACTCCATGTGTAACTCTTTGTTGTATGCTCACACTGCTATGCTTTATCTTGGCCAGGTCGCAGTTGCAAATGAGAACTTGTTCTCAACTAGCCTACCTGGTTAAATAAAGGTGTTCTCAACTAGCCTACCTGGTTAAATAAAGGTGTTCTCAACTAGCCTACCTGGTTAAATAAAGGTGTTCTCAACTAGCCTACCTGGTTAAATAAAGGTGAAATAAAAAAAATAAAAAATAGAAACTGGGACAATCGGGTTTTCAGTAGGAGTGAGAGGGAAAATGACTACCTCTGTCTTTTACGCAAGAATCACTCTGAGAGCCCTCAGCTGGCCACTTACGCAATGTAGTCGTTTACGCTCATTCTTCAACATAAAGGCGCGAAACTACTTCACAATGCTCTAGACACCTTAGGGAATACGTAGAAAAGGGAATCTAGTTCATATCCCTTTCAGTGGCCAATAGGGGTGCATAGGAACACAATGGTTTCAAAACATGAGTCACTTCGTGATTGGATTTTTCTTAGGCTTTCACCTGCAATATCAGTTCTGTTATACTCACAGACAATATTTTGACAGTTTTGGAAACTAGAGTGTTTTCTATCCTAGGCTGTCAATTATATGCATATTCTAGCATCTGGTCCTGAGAAATAGGCAGTTTACTTTGGGAACGTTTTTTATTTTTTTTAGTTTATAAATATCGAAAATCTGAAATGATGTATGTGCTGCAAAGAAATATAATGGGCAAGCGGACTAGAGAACCGCGTTCAGATTCTCTTTGCGGTAGCCTAGTCAAGCTTTGTGTAGCCAGTTTGCGGTCTGTGTCGATGCCATCATTTGTTTTTGTTTTAATATTTTCAAAATGATTTTGCTTTTAGTGTTGATTAGGAACCGTGTCTAAAAAGCCACTACTTGTGAGCTGGCCCTAGTCATTGCCCTGTTTGAGAGGTGACAAGCGTTCCTATACTATAGTGACTAAACTTGGGTGCATGTGCTAAGAAAAACGTTATAGATACAAATGTTTTATCGTTGATAGGACATTTGTACATTTTGTACCTAAACAAATAACTTGTTATTACTTGTTTAATAAAATAAAAACACTCCAAGAATAAAGGCCCTTTTCTTTCTAATTAGATCTGGTTAGTGACTTTTACCATATGTGTAAATGCAATGCTGTGAAGAAAGTATACCAACCTTTTTATAGACTTGATTTGGTACAATTCTATAATTGCGATCAGACTCACACACAGCGCTCGTGCGGGTGAAAGAAACCCCCAATTCTGCGAGTGCTATGCGCGCGAGTTGAATCTCCAATTTGCCAAGGCGTCTGGTACTCTAAAAAGTTGGACAGGGTTGGCAGGTCTGCAGCATGTCTGGCCAACACACACACAGTGAGTGGCGTCATCCTCTTCCTCTCTGCTGTTCATCATCAGAGCAGACCTTGACTTTATCATCTCCATCCCCCTCATTCTCATCACTCACCAAAACGTTGAATTTGATCACCTGTTCCCCTTGTCCAAAATACATTGGAGGACAATCCCCCATGCAGTCAGATGAATCTGTAGATTCTGAGGTGTTTGACTGGGGTGATGACTTCTGGCTGGTGATTCTGTAATGTTTTTCTGTTCTGTTCTTGTTCCGATCAGGGGAGCCCCAGTCGGACCAGAGGGAACCACAGAAGCAGAGAGCCTTACTCCAGACTCAAGGGCCTGCTGCCCACCAGGTGAGGGCAGTATTACTTGCTGCCCACCAGGTGAGGGCAGTATATCTTGCTGCCCACCAGGTGAGGGCAGTATATCTTGCTGCCCACCAGGTGAGGGCAGTATATCTTGCTGCCCACCAGGTGAGGGCAGTATATCTTGCTGCCCACCAAGTGAGGGCAGTATATCTTGCTGCCCACCAAGTGAGGGCAGTATATCTTGCTGCCCACCAGGTGAGGGCAGTATATCTTGCTGCCCACCAGGTGAAGGCAGTATATCTTGCTGCCCACCAAGTGAGGGCAGTATATCTTGCTGCCCACCAAGTGAGGGCAGTATATCTTGCTGCCCACCAGGTGAGGGCAGTAAATCTTGCTGCCCACCAGGTGAAGGCAGTATATCTTGCTGCCCACCAGGTGAAGGCAGTATATCTTGCTGCCCACCAAGTGAGGGCAGTATATCTTGCTGCCCACCAAGTGAGGGCAGTATATCTTGCTGCCCACCAGGTGAAGGCAGTATATCTTGCTGCCCACCAGGTGAAGGCAGTATATCTTGCTGCCCACCAAGTGAGGGCAGTATATCTTGCTGCCCACCAAGTGAGGGCAGTATATCTTGCTGCCCACCAGGTGAGGGCAGTATATCTTGCTGCCCACCAGGTGAAGGCAGTATATCTTGCTGCCCACCAGGTGAAGGCAGTATATCTTGCTGCCCACCAGGTGAGGGCAATATATCTTGCTGCTCACCAGTTTATTGTTATGGATGGTTTTCAATGTATAATATACTACCTGTTAGTATTAGTTGTTGTTGTTTACACATCAACTATTGGATCTCTTCATCATCAGGTTGATCCAGTACCCACCACTCCCTTCTAAAGGAGGAATCACCGTGACAACAGAGGACCTAGACTGTCTGGACAGTGGCCAGTTCCTCAATGATGTCATCATCGACTTCTACCTTAAGTGAGTTCTAGTGATCTGCCTGTGGACCAATGATCTTCTCCTGTCATGTGAACATCTTAGCCACCTGGCAGATGTGTAACCTGTGATTATACAACGGGTGGATCTAATCCTGAATGCTGATTGGTTCAAACCACAACTAAGTACAATGAAGCAGGACTAAGGGGACTTTTCTGACCAGCATCCCTTTGACAGGCTAAAACTGACCATTATCATAACCAAACCCTAACATTAGCTTCATTTAACATATATGGAAATCAGCCATGTCCCCTTAGTTTAGCTCAGCCACACAGCATGTGACAGTACAGCAAAACCTCAGCATCTTCCTGTCCCCTCAGGTATCTTCTCCTGGAGCGGGCCCCGGGGCCCCTGGCAGAGAGATGTCATGTCTTCAGCAGCTTCTTCTACAAGCAGCTGACCCGCCGGGACACGTCCCTGGAGGAGGAGGCTGCCATCCCGTAAGGAGATCAGCACTCAGCGTCTTTTAACGGCTTAGTGGGCGGCTCGGCCGCTCGTCACATGGCGCCCTGCGGGGGGCTCATGTTTGGCCTTAGGCTCCTGGTGGCGCGCTCTACGTAGGCTGGTGGCTTAGTCACATGCTAACAATGTTAATGATGGTATTGACAGAAGTTAAGGAGCATTTTACTCTTGTTAAGAGTATTGTTAAGAGATATTCTTCCTGGATTGTGATGGAAGGAGTAGTATGCGTTGCTGTGAAGTGTGTCCCCTCCCCTTCCTCTCAGGGCCAGGGACAGGAGACACCAGAGGGTGAGGACGTGGACCCGCCATGTTGACATCTTCAACAAGGACTACCTGTTTGTGCCGGTCAATCACAAGTGAGTGGGAATCATAGACACGCATGCACTCACACACACTCTCTCTCGCACACACACACACACACACACAGAGAGGGTAGAGCCAAGACTTGGACCAATAACGACATCATTTCTGTCGACCTCGCAAAGCAGAACAGAATACTTCTACTCTACAGAATACTCTACTCTACCCTATACTATACAACCCTACACTATACTACACTGCCCTGCCCTGCACTACACTGCCTTTCCCTACACTATACTATGCTACACTACATTACTCTACACTGCTCTACTCTACTGTACACTACTCTATACTACACTATACTATGCTACTGTACACTACACTACACTACTGTACACTACACTACTCTACACTGCTCTACTCTACACTACTCTGTTGTACACTACATGTCACGACATCACACCACACTCCATTGATTGGGGAAAACAGTGCTCTTTTCTTCATCCTTCCCTCTAGCTGTCATGGCTCTGACAAGGAGACATGAAAACAGGGACATTAAACTGGAGCGGAGGCAGTGTCCAGGCAAGGCAGGGCTCCAGCATAGTGGAGATGAATGGATGTGGCCTGAGCTGTAGTCTGTCTGTCTGTCTGTGGGTGTGTGTACTAGTCTCAAGGCTGCACTGGTGTTGAAACAGCCTCTGTCACGCCTGACGGGGCCGGATGTGCGTACCTTCATTCATATGTCTGTGGAATGATGACGGTCTGGATGAAGTGCTGCACAGCGTTCCCCATTCCCTCGACTCCCCACTTCACTTTAGGACCACAGTAGAAGGGTTTTAGTCTACATACTGTACCTTTGTCAACACGGTCTTCTGTCCCCGGCACAATGATTTAGAACCCTGGCTCAGTCCGTGGAGGGTGGCTCTTGCAATGCCAAGTGCTGTAGGTTCAATTCCACCCATAGGGAAAATGTCTGCAGGCATGACACTAAGTCACTTTGGATATCAGTGTCTGCTAAATGGCATATATTATTATATTCAACTGCAGACCTATTTTACATATCTTAATGGGTTTTCAATAAAAAAGCATCAGTGACAATACCTCCCGACTGACGTGTAGCTGGAAAATGGGCTACGCTCCAGATACAGATTTATATTCTGACACAGTATGTTCCAGTATGTTCCTATACAAGAGAATCAGGCCAGGACAGGGGCCACAGCCAGGCTAGGACAGGGGCCACAGCCAGGCTAGGACAGGGGACACAGCCAGGCTAGGACAGGGGACATAGCCAGGCTAGGACAGGGGCCACAGCCAGGCTAGGACAGGGGACACAGCAGTTCCCTATAGTGTCTTGTGAATGCCATTTACTCCACTAGACTGACTGGTTTCTCTCTTTACACATTGAAACAACACATGCTGCCTGTTGCTCTGTATTTCCATGATCAAATCCATCTATATGTCTAGATGAGAATGTAGATGCGGTAACACAGATCTCTGTATCCCCAGTCCATTACGCTTTCTCACCTAGGATAGGATACGATGAACTGTAATGTCCCAGATTGTCTTAGACACACAGTACTGCTGTATACAAAATAGACACTGTATGTTACACACTGTACATAATGTATACATTACCCTTATCATACACATTGAACAGTCCTCATATAGCCACATACATGATACATTGCACATTCCCTTGTGTCTGATTCCCCAGAGCCCACTGGTACCTTGTGGTGATCTGTTTCCCTGGCCTGGAGCAGGCCCAGCATGAGGAGTGGTCTGGCCCAGCTGGAGTGGAGGCCAACGGGAGGAAGAGGAAATGCCAGCCCCAGGCTTCAACTGGGCCTTCTCCAGAGGCCAGCAACCCCAAACTGCAGAACGGAGCAGGTGCGTTGGACAGCGCCGATGCATTGTGTGTTTGTGATATTTACCTTGGCAGAATCTCACTTCTCTCACCAGGGCCCTGTAATAGTGTTCCTAATCAACCCGGGTTGCGTTCACACGCTTCGTTTAACTTTAATGATCAAATTAACGTTGGGTTAGATCGTTTTTATTTTTCCTCAATATTGTTGGAAGGCAGCTAGGGGGCTTTTTAGGCTGCGATGTCAGTCCCTAACTACCCTTTAAAACCCTATGTTAGGGCTTATGTTGTATACAACTGAAGACCTCTGAAAATGAGGTCTCTCTTAAAAAAACTGATGGTTAGGGGGTGTTCTAGTTATACCTGGATGTGATGTGTGTTATGTGTGCATGTTCATGCATGTGTGTAATTGCAGATGGAATTATTTGGTTGGCCCGGTGGCTGTATTTCAGGTCTAGCGTGTCCTCCATACCCAGCCAAGAAGCACTGAGAAACAGAGCATGCACATTTAGCCATAACACCACAGAACAAAATCAATGGAACTAAACATTTGCTGCTGATTTAAAAGGTGTGTGTGTGTGTACGTACGTACTTCAGTTGGAACAGGGGGAGACAGTGGGAAACCTACATTGAGGACCCACAACCCACCAGTAAATATCACCCTATTTTGTAAAACAAAACCAAAATTACAAAAATATTAATGTTTTGAGCATGTGTGCAACATTCTAAATGACATTATCCCAATTTTGAAGGCGTGTACCCAAGATGGTTGTCAGAGGGAGACCATCATTAAGAAGTGAGTGCATTAACTGTGAATGAATTGGCTGTACTTCCTCCATCTATAACAGTGTGTGTAATATCACAGGGTTGTCTTCTCTCTGTAGACCCTGCATTCTCATCATGGACTCCCTGAAGATCTCTTACCATGAGAGCATCTATAAGCTCTTGCGGGAGTGAGTACTCTCTGTGTGTGTGTCTGTCGCGCTTGCATTGTTTTGTGTGTGTGGTTCATATATGTGTGTGTACACTAGTTTCAATCTCTCCCGTCTGTCCTCTCCAGTTACCTACATGTAGAGTGGGAGGTGCGTAGAGGAACACGCAGAGACTTCACTGTAGACAGTATGAAGGCTTCCCACTGTACAGTCCCTGTACAGGACAACAGCAGCGACTGTGGCCTCTACCTCCTGCAGTACGTGGAGAGCTTTCTGCAGGTACGGCCCTCCCCCTGTAACCTCCCACGCTTAACAAAGAGCTGACATCAACCATCCATTTCATGGGCACTTTTCTGTCTCCACTACACTGTCTAAAACGTTTGATCTGAAATGATAACTGCCTGTCCCATGTATGACATCACACCTTATTCCAAACCTCTGGTTGGCTCACTGACTTTCTCCAGAACCCAGTGGTGCACTTTGACCTCCCCCTGCGTTTGGAGCGCTGGTTTCCACGGCAACAGGTGTGGAGGAAGAGGGAGGAGATCCGGAGCCTGGTGATGGAGCTGCACGGTTGCCGGGGCAACGGCGGGAGCAGCTGCAGGTAGCCACGGTACCTGATCAGCAATGCACTACTACTACAATACCCCTAAACTGTGAAGGACTTTGACTTTTTAAATGTACAATACATGGAATATTTATACTATTTTTGTATTACAATTTTTTTTCAATAAAATGTCACAGGATGTTTGTTTCTCACTTGTATGTAATGTGCATGTACAAAATAATAGGATCGTAAAATGGAATAAAATTGTTCATGTAATGTTTAGTTTTTATGTTATGTTATAGAAAAGAGCATTTGGAATGGACATATGAGTGAGCGCTCAAATCTAGTTTGCTGAGCAAAAGTGTAACTCATGTACCCAGAACAGGTTTCTTTTTCAAATGTCCTTATGACTCACACATAAAACCACTATAAATATTAAAGTCAATATTACTCAGTTATTCCTGTTCAGTGTGTCAGGCTGTTGTTTCTGACCATCAGTCATAAAGGACTCAATATGCACATGATTGTTTGCAGCTGCTAAACAATAGTGTTATCACTACAGACAAGTCAACACGTTGGCAGTGTTTTAGTTTTGGCTTCTCATGTTGTAGCTGCTTAGTTTGTAAGGAAAACCCCGTGTTGCAGTGGGGAACACTGAGTAAGCTTACACAATGACCACTTGTAATATGAGGATTAGAACAGCACCTCTCCCCTGTTCTGTTTACAGGCAGAACTCAATTCCCCTTTGTGTTTGTGCTGTATGAAAGTCTATGGACCTGACTCACTCTCATAAGAAACAGAAATAATTCTCCCCACACAGTAAAGGGTTTCCATTTGAGTTTCTGTTTGTTTTCACGGTGTAAACATTGATTTGTTAATGGCATGTTTATAATGATGTATTTACAATGATGTATTTATAATGTGGTATATTCCTGGATTAAAGATGCCCCCAAAGTCTACCTAGCAACGGCTGGACAGAACTCTCTTCTGTCACCATCACAATATTGTAGAGCGAGAATGCCAGATATGACCTTTTAAGTTATTGTGTGTTTTTCACACGGGTACAGTTAATAGTTTTTTCAGTTTGGGTCGTTAACACTAAGTCTGATAGGATATGTGCTTAACCATATGTACTTAATTGGGTTAAGTTGGTACAATGAGCGTTTTTGGATAATTGGAGTCTTTGGTGTAGCCTCTCACAGCATGTGGGCCCCAGACAGAGCCTTCTTAGACAGGACAGAGCCCCCCCCCCCCCCCCCCCCCCCCCTACTGCTTTTGGAAGGGTAAAGGTCACCCCCCCACACCTCCAAAATGAGTTGGGCTACCCTTTTCCTATTCGCCCCATCCAAATCTCTACCCCATTGATTTAGCCACTGTCAGAAAATGGCCACTACTACAGTATACAAATGAGTGTTTATCAATTCTTCCATATTGTTATTCTAATACTATATAATTATGTTGGCTTTAATTCTGTCTTATAGTTCAGTAAAAGCCGTATAGTCAAATGCAGTAGCGGGTTTGAAGGTCTAAGTTGTGCTGTTAAGGTAAGGCCATAGGTCAACTGGTTCACTATGGATGGGCTTTACGGGGTTCAAGGGTTCCATAGAATGAACCAAGGACATCCATACTGCTTAACTTTTACACCTTCCAGCCTACAACTACTAATGCATTGGTTTAGGGTCTGGAGATCAGGACTGAGATCAATGTCCTTCCAATAGACCGGTCCAGATAGTCAACAGGTAGTCTGGAGACGTGTTTTATAGAGAACCGTGTTAAAGCAGTTTGAAGTTTTGTTTTAATTTACAGATAGTTTAACCCATTTAAATGGGCTAACATCAAATCTACTTTGTAATGACAAAGAAACTCCATTAAGTGACTGAGTGAAAGTCTTCATTGTGAGCGATAATTGTTAACTGGCATGTTTAGATGAAAACACAATGACGTGTTGGACAAAATAACCATGTATCTTGTCATCTTGGCCACCTCAGCAGGTTACTGTAGAAGACTTTTAACCCCAGATATCTCTGAAAGGGGGTTGGTCATCTGCTGCTGTTATTTTCCCCGAGGTCAGGACGTCGGGGGGTGCGACCATGTGGGGCGAACAGCCGGGAACCTACCAACCATGTCAACAAAGACGGGAAACACCGAGCATATGGCGAGATGGCGAGAGGATTTGGGGACTGAGGAGCTCTGCAGTTGGCTCTGGCCTTCATTCATTTGGCCTGCTTCCTAAATGGCACCCTATTCCCTATGCAGTGCACTACTCTTGACCAGAGCCCTATGTGCCCTGGTTAAAAGTAGTGCACTATCAAGGGAATATGGTGCCATTTAGAACACACACCTGCTGAAATGCGTTGGCTGAAGGAGAGGTTCATCCCTAGGTAATTAGCAGGGTCCCTGCTGGGGCCAAGCAGGATTACAGGTCATTGCCTGTATAAGAATGCTACTAATTTCATTAGATGGTGGGTCAGTGGGGGTCGCTTGCTGAAAGGAAGTGTTCATTAACCTCTCTGGGATATGTGGGGACGGTAGCGTACCACAACAACAGCCAGTGAAAGTGCAGGGTGCCAAATTCAAAACAACAGTAATCCCATAATTAAAATTCCTCAAACATACAAGTATTTCACACAATTTTAAAGATTAACTTGTTTTAAATCCAGCCACAGTGTCCGATTTCAAAAAGGCTTTACGACGAAAGCACACCAAACGATTGTTAGGTCAGTACCTAGTCACAGAAAAACACAGCCATTTTTCCAGCCAAAGAGAGGAGTCACAAAAAGCAGAAATAGAGATAAAATTAATCCCTAACCTTTGATGATCTTCATCAGATGACACTCATAGGACTTCATGTTACACAATACATGTATGTTTTGTTTGATAAAGTTCATATTTATATCAAAAATCTCAGTTTACATTGGGGCATTACTTTCAGTAGTTCCAAAACCTGAGATTTTGCAGAGAGCCACGTCAATTTACAGAAATACTCATAATGAACATTGCTAAAAGATACAAGTGTTGTGCATGGAATTTTAGATCCACTTCTCCTTAATGCAAGATTTCAAAAAAGCACCATGCAATAATTTGAGTACAGTGCTCAGACCATAGCCATACAGATATCCTCCATGTTGTGGAGTCAACAGAAGTCAGAAATAGCCGTGTAAATATTCACTTTCCTTTGATGATCTTCATCAGAATGCACTCCCAGGAATCCCAGTTCCACAATACATGTTTGATTTGTTCGATAATGTCCATCATTTATGTCCAAATACCTACTTTTTGTTCACGTGTTTAGTACACAATCCAAACTCACGACGCGCGGGCAAGTCCAGGTGAAAGTTCAGACGAAAAGTCATATTACAGGTTGTAGAAACAAGTTAAACAAAGTATAGAATCAATCTTTAGGATGTTTTTAACATAAATCTTCAATAATGTTTAACCCGGACAATTCCTTTGTCTGTAGAAATGCGATGGAACGCAGGTCGCTCTCACGTGAGCGCGCGTGATCAGCTCATGCCACTCTGGCAGCAGACCCATGACTCCTTCAGCACTCATTCCCCCCTCCTTCACATTAGAAGCATCAAACAAGGTTCTAAAGACTGTTGACATCTAGTAGAAGCCTTAGGAAGTGCAATATGACCCCATAGACACTTTATATTCAATAGGCAATGACTTGAAAAACTACAAATCTCAGATTTCCCACTTCCTGGTTGGATTTTTTCTCAGGTTTTTGCCTGCCATATAAGTTATGTTATACTCACAGACTCATCATTCAAACAGTTTTAGAAACTTCAGTGTTTTCTATCCAAATCTGAGTAGCAGGCAGTTTACTCTGGGCACCTTTTTATCCAAGCTACTCAATACTGCCCCCAGTCCCAAAACAGTTAAGAGGATTTTGTACAGTAAATTGTAGCCTATGTTTAAAAGAATTGAAGCACAATTTAACGGTTGAATTTTCAAATGACTTGTGGCGCCTTGTCGGCATCAATGACGTTAATTTGATAGATAAGTATTCATTTGACTTGAGCTGCTGTTATTTAGTATTAATGACATGACTGTCCTGATCAGGTCAGGTCACAGGAGACCACAACCCTACAGATTATCTCTCAACTCCAACAGAGGAGGAGAGATCTAGGGGTCTGAAGATGTGGGGGTTTTATGACCCCTCACGCCCCTGGTAAATTTCAGGCCACAGGCAAATTATTTTGTCCTGTTACTATGGAGAACCAGCCTCAGAACATTAAACATTAAATAAAGGGACTTTGGAACAATGGTTTCCGTCAGCCACAATGGTGGTCATGACGATAGATGGAATATGAAAATGTATGTCATTTTTGTTTTGTTATTAAAGTCTAATAGATGACGTTATTACAAAAACATTGTAATGTGAAGAGTTTTCCTAGTATTTGTTTGATGTTTATACATTATATGTTGTATGGAAAATGTCCAAATCAAAGGGAATGTTTTGGTAAAGATGAAATGTGAATTTAGTTGTCTAAAATTGGATTTGAGAAAAACCTAGACCTTGCTCTTAACTTGGTATTCCCAGAGAATTGCCTTAAAGGCGGTTACGCCCACTTCTGACACGAGGGTATGAAACCTGTGAGTAAAGAATTTACAGAGGAGACTACACGACCCAAGCTGCAGCCAAGGTCTAAAAAGTCAACGAACCCAGAACACAACAAAAGTTTGAAGACAAATAAATAATTTTCTACCCAAGCTACGGATGAGTAGCTGTGTCTAAGTGGGTGAATTCAAGCCGGACCCCCTTAGCATCCAATCCCAGCGAATCGTGGTATCTAAAATGTTTCATTCCTATGCTGTGAGCTCTGAGCTACAGAGCTGTCTGTCCTCAGAAGACCCCTTCCAGAGCAAGGGTGAGGGAACAGACTCCTAAGCCAAAAGGACACCGACATTGTGAGGACGACCAGAAAGATGCGCTGGAGAAGTGCGTCATCGAGCAGCCTGAACGGTCCACGCAGAGAATCCTCTGAGGTCTTCCCCACGTAATTACATCATTATATTCTGACCCATAAGAGCGGCAGTTTGGGGCAAGGCTAAGGTTAGAATAGCATAGCTGACAAATTCACCCAAATGTATATTTCTCTTGTGTACTTTCTTTTCCTCTCTCTCTTTGAAATCCCCATTTTGGGTAACATGCGTCATAGTGTGTTGGCCCGTTATACTAAGTTCTAATCAATAGCCTATAATGTGTTTTGTCTATGTGTATCTTTTATCATAATTTTAGCTTTCTAATTAATAAATATTAAACTAAGATTGGTGTGGTATGAACTCATTGGTGAGACCCGGGTCCGTGCAGATTCACGGGCTATATGACGTTCAGAACGAGATTGTAGAGGTAACTGGTTAATTAGCGGCTGTTGTAAAATCAATATTCTGATATTCTTTGAGTTAATTTGGGAAATAGAAACTCAATAAAAACTAGTTTTCCCATGGTGACCCAGGTTAATGAGTTAATAAATGCTTGATTCAGATAATCACGCAATTAGAAACTTTTAATCATTCGATGAACAACAGTCGTCACATTAACTAATACAACGTCAATACAACAGCATTGTTATGATGAGCATGCCTCACACTCTCAACTGTGTCCTTGCTTACTGTGGGTCACCATAGTTACAGACTGAATGGAGTGGAGGTTGGGTCTGGGGCCAAAAGCCACAGGTAAGATTGGGTGCATTTCCGTTAATCACTGTTGACGCGTATTAGTCCAGTTCGCTGGGCTTGGCCTTGTCTGTCTGGTTACGTTCCAAATGGCACCCTATTTCCTATATAGTACACTACGTTTGACCAAAGCACTATATAGGGAATAGGGTGCCATTTGGGATGCATTCTCTGTCTTGTAGACAGTAGGCTAGGCCATGATGAGGTAACTGTGCTCCACAAGGGGCCACAGGAAAGCTAATCTGAGCCGGACTGCTGGATTAGACAGATTTAGCTAGTTCTTTGGACACGATGGCTCTCTAGAGCCCCCCTCCCCCCCTGTTCTTCTGTAGTCTCTTCATAGAAAACGAGCTTTCAATCCCAGCATTTCTGCAGGGGTCCAGACTTGTTGACCTTAGGCAACTTTATCATTCCCCAGGCTACGTTACAGTATTTGTCAAAGGCTGCTGGTAATACAGTATTCACACGGTGAGAGACACCTTTTGATTAGGTCTACCCTGTCCATTCATTATAATCTACAAGGCAAAACTGATCCTAGATCAGCACTCCAATAATATGTGCCATGGTGTGTTGTAATCCTGTTTATGTTTATGTTTGACTCTGTCCTTATTGGTTTCCATTAACTCATCGACCGGTGTGAATATCTCATTGTGAGGTTAGTATTACAGGTCTAATCAGAGGGTGTTGTTTTTCTTTGCCTTGCAGGACAGTGGTATCATCTTGATACCTGGACAGGAGCCCAGACCTAACGAAGACACTGGCCCATCTGCTGATCACATTATCCAATAAACCATGTTACCATTGTTGATTCACCGTTGCCGTAACGTCACCACCATCAGCTGAGTGAGTGTCCAACTGTAGTCTGGCAAGAGACTAATGGCAAGACAACGAAAAGCAACAGATTATTTCATTATAATATATATACTGTTCAAGTATAATTTGTTTGCTGGCTACCTACTACCTACTACCTACTACCTACCTACCTGGCTACCTTTAATTGTATTTCCTATTCCCGGATCTGTTGATAATATGTCACCTGACTATAATGTGAAAACAACAAAGTTAGCCATTTGACACAGAGAGATCTCAACTGCATAAAGGTACTTGGAGAAAGTCAATTCAAAAACAGTGATTAATTTCAATATCTGAAATCTATTGAGTTGAGATTGAATTGACCCCAAGCCCTATTATAGACAACTGAATCAGTAAAAATGACTAAAGCTGGCAACATAAACAGTCCAGAGAGTTTTGGGGTGAGAGTGAGTAGATGGTGAGGTCATAAAGGCAGCCCTCTGAACCTCCCCTTCTAGCGCTAACTTCCAAACAAGCCTCAGTCTGTCAATCAGGCTTCACCAGAGAGAGAGACCACCTGGCTGCCTTGCCCTAGTCTCAGCCATCTCACCTCAGAAACCACCTACTCTGCTCTCTGAGAAGGCATGCAAGGCAGTTATTCACAAATGACCGGACGTGTGACAGGTCTCGACCCGATCCTAAGCCCAGCGACATGCACATCCTTACTGACCTGTTCACCAGATGTGCTACCTGTCCTAGACCTGCTGTTTTCAACTCTCTAGAGACAGCAGGAGCGGTAGAGATACTCTGAATGATCGGCTATGAAAAGCCAAATGACATTTACTCCTGAGGTGCTGACCTGTTGCACCCTCGACAACCACTGTGATTATTATTATTTAACCCTGCTGGTCATCTATGAACATTTGAACATCTTCGCCATGTTCTGTTATAATCTTCACCCGGCACAGCCAGAAGAGGACTAGCCACCCCTCATAGCCTGGTTCTTCTCTAGGTTTCTTCCTAGGTTCTGGCCTTTCTAGGGAGTTTTTCCTAGCAACCGTGCTTCGACACCTGCATTGCTTGCTGTTTGGGGTTTTAGGCTGGGTTTCTGTGCAGCACTTTGTGACATCAACTGGCTTTATAAATACATTTGATTGATTGAACCCTACCTCTAACCCTACCTCTACCTCTAACCCTACCTCTAACCCTACTTCTACCTCTAACCCTACTTCTAACCCTACCTCTACCTCTAACCCTACCTCTAACCCTACTTCTAACCCTACCTCTAACCCTACCTCTACCTCTAACCCTACCTCTAACCCTACCTCTAACCCTACCTCTACCTCTAACCCTACCTCTAACCCTACCTCTACCTCTAACCCTACTTCTAACCCTACCTCTAACCCTACCTCTACCTCTAACCCTACCTCTAACCCTACCTCTAAACCTACCTCTACATCTAACCCTACCTCTAACCCTACCTCTACCTCTAACCCTACCTCTAACACTACCTCTAACCCTACCTCTACCTCTAACCCTACCTCTAACCCTACCTCTACCTCTAACCCTACCTCTACTACCTCTAACCCTACCTCTACCTCTAACCCTACCTCTAACCCTACCTCTACCTCTAACCCTACTTCTAACCCTACCTCTAACCCTACCTCTACCTCTAACCCTACCTCTAACCCTACCTCTACCTCTAACCCTACCTCTAACCTTACCTCTACCTCTAACCCTACCTCTAACCCTACCTCTAGCTCTAACCCTACCTCTAACCCTACCTCTACCTCTAACCCTACCTCTAACTCTACCTCTAACCCTACCTCTAACCCTACCTCTACCTCTAACCCTACCTCTGACCCTACCTCTAACCCTACCTCTACCTCTAACCCTACCTCTAACCTTACCTCTACCTCTAACCCTACCTCTAACCCTACCTCTAGCTCTAACCCTACCTCTAACCCTACCTCTACCTCTAACCCTACCTCTAACTCTACCTCTACCTCTAACCCTACCTCTAACCCTACCTCTAACCCTACCTCTACCTCTAGCCCTAACCCTAGCTTCATGTCCACATTCTGGTTCAACCCTAACCCTACCTTCATGTCCACATCCTGTTCAACCCTAACCCTACCTTCATGTCCACATCCTGTTCAACCCTAACCCTAGCTTCATGTCCACACCCTGGTTCAACCCTAATCCTAGCTTCATGTCCACACCCTGGTTCAACCCTAACCCTACCTTCATGTCCACATCCTGTTCAACCCTAACCCTAGCTTCATGTCCACATCCTGGTTCAACCCTAATCCTACCTTCATGTCCACATCCTGGTTCAACCCTAACCCTACCTTCATGTCCACATTCTGGTTCAACCCTAACCCTACCTTCATGTCCACATCCTGGTTCAACCCTAATCCTACCTTCATGTCCACATCCTGGTTCAACACTAACCCTACCTTCATGTCCACACCCTGGTTCAACCCTAACCCTAGCTTCATGTCCACACCCTGGTTCAACCCTAACCCTAGCTTCATGTCCACATCCTGGTTCAACCTTAACCCTAGCTTCATGTCCACATTCTGGTTCAACCCTAACCCTACCTTCATGTCCACATCCTGGTTCAACCCTAACCCTACCTTCATGTCCACATCCTGTTCAAACCTAGCCTCAACCATACCCATAACTCTAACCCTAGCCCAACCCTAACCCTTGCATAGAACACCCATATCCCCTCTGAGATGTTTCAGTGGTTTTACTCCACCCCCCTGGAAACAAGGATAACCCTCTGATTTCTTCTTCTTCTCTGTACAAATCCACTATTGGGTGTCAACTTCTTGTCTAGATAATTTATGGAACCTTCAAACAAGTGAACCCATGCGTGGACTGGAAAATTACGGCATATTCAACGGACTCCCAAAAGACATAGAAAATGACTTTCACTGGATGATATGCTAGCTATGCCATTCTACTTCCAAAACCACAATGGCTTTAATAACAGCTCTCCCCCATGCATAGTCTCTAAGTATCCATAGCACCGATAGAAAACAGTGCTATCAAGTCTTACTAAGGGGTCCCAGTTGGGACACAGTCGAGTCACTGAACTACATGCACGTCAGTTGTGTTACCGTGCAAAGAGGAGATTTATCAACCAGCTGTGCATTTGCTTGGGATTCAGGACTAGTGGAAAGGTCATCGGGTGTAGCTCAAATCTGATCATGTAGTACTTCTCCAATGATGTGAATGCCATGACGCCAATAGATAAGTGAATCATCCCTTTGATGGGCCAGATCACTTCCTGTTTTCGTCTCCTTGTGTTTTGAAACACAGGAAGACATAGTGGAGTGACTAGTGTTCTTTATAATAAATAAGTGTTAGCTTAAAGTTGCACTATGCAGAAATCGCTCCACCATTTCCTGCTTGTTAAAGTTCTAATAGTTTGCCTAATTTCAGTTTATGTGACAAAATAAGCAAGTATAGTGTCGAGAATCATAGTACCATCTCAACTGCTGTTGAAATATATTTTCCATAAGCAAAAATATTGTATTTTCAGCTGTTTGAAGCTGGTGTGCAAAACCGAAAGTAAAAGATGCAAAACCTAAATTTAAGAATAGGAAGCATAGAATTAGCACACACAGAACAGATCTACCACTTCTTAGACTTTCTTTCAATGAGAATGACGGATCTATAACTCATGTTCTGTTATAATCTCCACCCAGCACAGCCAGAAGAGGACTAGCCACCCCTCATAGCCTGGTTCCTCTCTAGGTTTCTTCCTAGGTTCTGGCCTTTCTAGGGAGTTTTTCCTAGCCACTGTGCTTCTACACCTGCATTGCTTGCTGTTTGTGGTTTTAGGCTGGGTTTCTGTACAGCACTTTGTGACATCAGCTGATGTAAGAAGGGCTTTATAAATAAATTTGATTGATACTGGAATGAATCCAATGCTCTATACCAAACACTGGCCCTTATTTGAAGTCCTATTTACAGATGTCAATTGTCTGCCACAACAATGTTAGACGTTGTGAATACAATAGACAGACGGACAATTCCGTTTGCTGTTCTGTTCTGATTTCCTCTGTCCTGAAGGGAATAAGCACCTTTCCTGTCAGAAAGGATAAGTAGCATCTAGTCACCTGGGTCTACCCCCTTGAGCTGCACTGTCCTGCTACAGGTCAGGCGAGCTTATTGGCAGCAATGTTCATTACTCACCACCAAATCAGCCTCCCGGAAAGATTGCATGTCTGTGTTGTGGTACAGCAGGTTCCACAAACACTGACCTCTACTGACTCACCTACACATACAGCTGTAATATCTTAATTTGAGCCAGTTTGCTACAGCAGGAAAATAATCCTGGAGAAACAGCACATTTTAATTATGTGGATTATAATGAATGGACATTTCTTGTAGGGTTTGATACATTTTAAAGTGGAAATTACGAACTTTAGAATCCTTTTTAAAACTTGAATACACTACAAGTTTGCATTTCCTGCTGTGCGGGAAAATTCTCAGCGACAAAAGAGTGATCAAATTGAGATCCTACATCTGTACTCACCTGAATTTATACTGACCTAACTATACTTACTGCTGTGTGTAATGGCATTGGGCAGAGAGGTTTCAAGATTGCCCTGAAAGACAGAGACAAAGGACACATTCACATACTCTCTCTAGCTTAAATGAAGGTCACAATCCATTTGTGGTGATTTTGAATGCATTTCACATCTGTTGATAATGTCACCGTGAGAATCACATTTCACATTGTGAAACTCTGCAGTACTGTAAATATAAAAGGAATGAGTAAGTAATGAATTAATGTTTTAATCATTTAATAAGCAGACCAAGCCAATCATATCACTTAAATGAGCAATTTATAGGATATAAAGTATGTCCAAGTAGGATCAGTTGTTTTTGCATGTTTTGCAGCTGTGAAAATATGCAATTATGTAAAAAATAAAATGACAATCACTATCCCTATTCCCAACATTGGCCTACACAGATTACTCACAAGTTAAACAACCATGCACGGTTAGACTAAAGTCTTGCAGAGGCACCACTAAAGCTTATCAAATAGGATTAGGAAGCAGAAAGAAATCTCTTGCCAAAGTCCCATCTGCTTACCTGAGTAAGGCTGGGGAGCTGTCTTCAGCACTGTAACCACATCCCGTTACACTGGGGGTATAGCCTAGCTCACGAGGAATAACCAGAGGAATAGCCCTATTTTTACACAATGCTATCAAGTGGATGGACAGTAAACAAAACCCTCTTGTTGATGAACTGAGAAGGATTGAGAATATTTACTCTAGACTGGGGCTGCATCTTGGATCTTGGCTCTTTGAGAAATGCCGGGGCTAACGAGGAACTGTGTTTTTTGGGTTGTGTCTGCCATCCTTCTGACAGGATACTTTGACACGGGTAGGTACAGTAGAGGATTTAATGATGGCTGTTTGAATTCTGATCACATGTTTAACTGTCTCATGTACTTTTACAGATGCTTCGCATGGGGTTGCTATGGATAGAGGTTTGGTAGTGAAACACTTGAAATCTCAAGACCCCTCTGGGATTTCAAGACAACTGGAGTCAGATGAAGGTCTGGAGGCCTTGACCCACAAGACATACAAAGGAAAGGGTGCTATTTCTAGACGAAAGCGGAATATTCTTTTCCCCAGTGGAGTGAAGCTTTGTTCTCAAGAGACTGTAGACCAGGCGATAGAAAACCATCTGAAGTACTTTCACCAGCGAGGTAAGCTTTTTCACTACTGTATCTCATGGGCCCTGGGGATTCATTATGACCTGGAGTCTATTCATCTACAATCTTTGTTGTTCAGCCAGATTAATTGAATTCCTGTGGTGCATGCACTCTTATGCAAAAGGTTTTCAAAAGGGTTCTTCGGCTGTCCCCATTGAATAACCCTTTTGGTTCCAGGTAGAACCCTTTTGGCTTCCACGTAAAACCCTCTTTTACGTGGAAGCCAAAAGGGTTCTACCTGGAAACAAAAGGGGTCTACCTGCAACCAAGAAGGGTTCCTCAAAAGGTTCTCCTATGGGGACAGCCAAAGAACCCTTTTAAGTTCTAGATAGCGCCTTTTTTTTCTAAGAGTGAGTGATGGTATATAAACCATTATATACCATCAAAATGAGTACAACTTTCTGGGATGATCTTATATTTAATTGGGAATGGACAGGTGGGGAAGATAAATAGATGTTTGTCATGTAAATGTGTGCTCTTTAATCACTGCATGAACCATGCAGTAAGCAGTACTTTTCCAGCCTCTTTATTAAAGCCCTATGGTCATTCACGTGCATGGCTTCAGCTGTTGAAATACAGCCCGGTGTTACCATTCTCTATCAGTCGTTTGTTTGGAACAATGGTTCAGAACCTTGTTGGAACTCAAGGGAAATTACTAGAAGTCAATCAACGACAGTAACTAATCTATTATGATTCAAGGGCTATAGTTATGGTAGTCAGTCATGGAGGCTGAGAAACGCTCCACATTTAAGGTCAAAGTCAAACCTCATTTTGGTACAGACTGATTGATACGGGTAAGGGCCAGATTTCAGGTGAGGCCAGGCAGAGAGCCTTGCACCAGGGTGCCCTTCTGTCAGTTCAACCCGAACACGTGGTGCTCCACCTGGGGAAGCTTAGAGAGAAAGCCCCAGTCCTCGGTCTGAACCCTGCCTCGCTACCGAAATAGTAGTCCTCTAGACATTGATCAGATGAGCCATGCTGCCAGGAAAATATGAGAGCCCTCAGGCCTGCTCCCGCTAGCTCCTCTACCAAGGGCTTTCTGGTTGTCCTCAGCCTCCAAACCTGAAATGTAGCCTACAGATGTGGCTGCAGATTGAGAGAAAAAGAAAGGGGGTTAACGTTTTTTGCCAGCTTTTTTGTTCCAAAGCAGAGGTACTGGTACATTGTGAAAACCACATGTCTTGAGCTGAGAAGTAATTTCAATGTCAGCAGGGGTGGTGAAATGGTGATGCTGTCTGGAACCTGGGAGTATATGTGTGTATGGATCAAAAAATGACCTCACATTTCCCTGATTGCCTTCATTTTTCATAGCTGTCCATTGGAGAGATTTTTCCTGTCAGGATCGCTGGCTAAATGTCAGCTAAATGTCAATGTTGGTTTTGGTTACCATGTCCTTGTACTACACAGTGTTATTTATATCTAGATTGAATATTCATATACGTTAAGCGGGTCTTCTTCTACATCCATCTGTGTCACAGAGTGCGACCTCTGTGTCACATGTCTCTGTGTCAATCAGAGTTGGGGTCAATTCCATTTCAATTCTGTCCAATCAGGAAGTACACAAAAAATTCCAGGTGTGAAAGCTAGTCTCTGACCCAGTCCTGTGTCTGTGTGCTGCCCAGTGTGTCAGGAGACGGTGTGGGAGGCGTTCAAGATCTTCTGGGACCGTCTACCTGAGAGAGATGAGTACCAGGCCTGGGTTAACTTATGTCAGGATGGAACTGTCAGCGTGATGGAGATTGGCAGCAACTTCAGCCGATCAGAGGAGCACGTCTCTCTTGTTAGGGCTGTGAGTGAGAATTTTGTACATTTTGATGTGTAAAACGTTACGGATATTGATGTGTGTGAGTATGGGTGTGTGTGTCCAAGTGTGTGTAGTTTATTTGTATGTGATTGAGAAGCTTTATTTATCAATGGATTCTGTTTTTATTTCAGAGAGTGGTGATGACTGCTGCTCCGAATAGGTGAGTTCCAAACGTTCCAATGTCTCTGTGAGATACCAGCACTTGCATTCTGTCACAACGCAAAATAAGTACATGCCTGGGTTACGTTCAGCAGGATGCAACGTTACAGAAGGTTCGGGTCACTTAGAACAGACGTACAGAATGTTGCATCCCGCTGAACGTCACACACGTTACTCAACCTCAACCCCTCATCAACCACATTGTATTTACACCACTTCCATGTTCTCCTCATCCCCGTCCCATCCACGTCAGTGAGCCCACAAGCTCAGGGTCCAAAGTGTGCAGGTAGGCCTGTTCCCAACACTAAAGCCTGCTGTCTTGGTGCCCACACAGCTCTATAGAAACACTGCTGTGTTGTATGCTATCCATAACAGTGATGTAGTCCCATGTAGCTCAGTTGGTAGAGCATGGCGCTTGCAACACCAGGGTTGTGGGTTCGATTCCCACGGGGACTAGTATGAAAAAAGTATGAACATGTATATAAGTCGCTCTGGATAAGAGTCTGCTAAATGATGAAAATGTAATATGTAAATGTGCCGTCACGGCAGCCTCCGTGCACCACACAGCTCTGCAGCCTGCTCAACCTTTCCCCCCTCGCTTCAACCAGATTCATACAACTACTACATTGTTGTATGATCATAGCCACTGCTGTAGACAGCTTGCTGTGCCTGTAAGCTACACGCATGTAGACAGTAACAGGAAAGTATTATAGCAGGTCTACTTTTGTAATACCTGGTAGTTACATACATGGGTACAGTGTAATACCTGGTAGTTACATACAGGGCTACAGTGTAATACCTGGTAGTTACATACAGGGCTACAGTGTAATGCCTGGTAGTTACATACAGGGCTACAGTGTAACAACATGTAATACCTGGTTTTGATTTACAAAATGTTAAAGATTTGCAAATGACATCACAATAGCTTGAAAGCCATTTGAACAGGTATACCAGTTTGAAGTACTATGTAATTATTGTAATGACGCTGTACATTCCTGTGTAACTGCCATTTTATTACACAGGTATGAGGGGTACTTATTGTAAAGTGGGAGCTTTACAACCTAGAATCTTTTGTATCACATGTGGAAATTACTGATTGATTGTCTCTCTTTCACACAGTCCAATATGTGGAAGTTACTGATTGATTGTCTCTCTTTCACACAGTCCAACATGTCGAAGTTACTGATTGATTGTCTCTCTTTCACACAGTCCAACATGTTGAAATTACTGATTGATTGTCTCTCTTTCACACAGTTCAACATGTGGATGTTACTGATTGATTGTCTCTCTTTCACACAGTCCAACATGATGAAGTTACTGATTGATTGTCTCTCTTTCACACAGTCCAACATGTTGAAATTACTGATTGATTGTCTCTCTTTCACACAGTCCAACATGTTGAAATTACTGATTAATTGTCTCTCTTTCACACAGTCCAACATGTTGAAGTTACTGATTGATTGTCTCTCTTTCACACAGTCCAACATGTTGAAGTTACTGATTGATTGTCTCTCTTTCACACAGTCCAACATGTTGAAGTTACTGATTGATTGCCTCTCTTTCACACAGTCCAACATGATGAAGTTACTGATTGATTGTCTCTCTTTCACACAGTCCAACATGTTGAAATTACTGATTGATTGTCTCTCTTTCACACAGTCCAACATGTTGAAATTACTGATTGATTGTCTCTCTTTCACACAGTCCAACATGTGGAAGTTACTGATTGATTGTCTCTCTTTCACACAGTCCAACCGCGGCAACTCCACCAGAATTGGCCACCACCCAAAAAGGTTAACCTCTTAACCTCAATTCAGTCTCTGGGCAAAATTCATCTGTCTTTTATGCCATCTGTTGATCAGTGACAGTATAGCTAGACTATTACCCCTGTCTGTAGTGTAGTACTGTCTTGAGGTTATTGTGGGTGCTGCATAGGACTACTGTAGCCTGATCAAGACACGCGTTGCTCCCAGAATAGGCCTTTAATCCTTCTTAATGACACACCACGTTGACAGTGGATAGAGGGGCCGCTAGACTTTCCTAAGAGATTGTCTGAACCGCTTGTCTGAACACACTGCTTTTCAATTTTAGTGCCAGACATGTTCAGTAGCAATTCATTGATGTCATGTAGAATGTTTTCTTATATAATTGTATTCTGTGTCACATATAATAAACCCTCTTTTTATTCATACTTATATATTCTTTGTTTCTGGGTCCCTTCTTGTTTTCTTCTGTAGACAATGAAGTCATTGTCGTACAGCCAGACACCTTCCCAACCTTGCGAGGAGATGTTGACATCATTCCTGTCATTACTGCAGAGCCAGTTGAGGAGGTCACAGAGATGGTCCCGCCAGAAACTACTGACTCTGTGACTGAAGATGCTGACATCGACGTCACCTCAGAGACCGACGAGAAATTACAGGAGATAGGAGAGGACGCCACTACCGAAGCTGCCTTTGACATCAACTCCGAAACAGCAGTTGAAGTCATTGCTGAGACTAGCGATGAGGCTGTCCAGGAGGTTAATATGGCTGCTGTTGAGGAAACATCCGATGCTACCTCAGATGACACTGTGGAGATCACACCTGAACCTATTGTCACTGTCATCCACGAGCCCATTAATGAGGTAATTGGGAAAATGTATGAGGAAGTAATCTCAGATACCACACACAATACAGTGGAGGAGGCAGAAGAAGCCGCTTCAGAGGTCCCACCAGAAGCTGCCATTGTGATCCCTATAGAGGTCCCACCAGAAGCTGCCATTGAGATCCCTGCAGAGGTCCCTTCAGAAGCTGCCATCGTTATGCCTGTTGGGTCCATAGACAAGGATATCCCAGAACCTGAAATAACATTTATTCCAGAAACTTCTTTGGAGGACATTTCTGAAACCACTTCTGAAGCGCCTTCGGAGGCTGCCACAGAAATCACTTCAGATACCATAGACAAGGAGATCACAGAGGGTACTACAGAAATCACTTCAGACACCATAGACAAGGAGATCACAGAGGGTACTACAGAAATCACTTCAGATACCATAGACAAGGAGATCACAGAGGGTACTACAGAAATCACTTCAGACACCATAGACAAGGAGATCAAAGAGGGTGACACAGAAATCACTTCAGACACCATAGATGAGGAGATTAAAGAGGCTGCTACAGAGGTCACTTCAGATACCACAGATGAGGAGATCACAAAGGCTGCGGTAGAAGAAAACATCACTTTGGAGACCACTTCAGACATTGCTACCAAAGCAACGTCAGAAGATACTACAGATGAGGATATTCCAGAGGATGCAGCAGAATTAACTCCAGACATTTCCCCAGAGGACACTTCTGAGACTACAGATGAGGAAGCTGCAGCAGAGTTGATTCCAAAAGTTTCTCCAGAGGACAATTCAGAGCCTGAAGCTGCCATGGAGATCCCTTCAGAGGGTTCAGATGGAGACGTTCATGAGCCCCCTGTGGAGGTCACCTCAGAGGATTCAGATGGAGACATTCAGGAGCTCCCTGTGGAGGTCACCTCAGAGGCTACCGTAAATGTTGCCCCAGAAGACACTGAAGAGGAGACCCCTGAGATTTTAGAGGAAGTTATCTCAGACGCCACAACGCATTTGATTCTCGAGGCTACTGAGGAGATCACTCCAGAGGCTGTACTAGAGGATACTTTGGCCACTACTACTAATGAAGTGGTAATAGAGATTGGTCCTGAGGAAGAAGTCACTCCAGAAACTTCCGGAAATGCCGTTCCAGAGGATGTAACAGGGATCACTGAAGAAGCAACAATAAAGGCTGAAGTCACTCCTGAGGCTGAAGTAGAGATGAAGGAAGTTACGGTGGAGGTCACCTCAGAAGCCACTTTGGAGGTCACTCCTGAGGTTGAAGTAGAGGTAACTCCAGAATATGTAGTGGAGGAACCTCCAGAGGCTGAGGAGATTACAGAAGAAACTGCAGTAGAGGACAATCCCGAGGTGGAGATAGAGGTAACTCCGGAGTCTACTGAAGAAGTTCCTGAGGAAGCAGAAGAGGTCCCTTTGGAGACTGCAGTGGAAGACACTCCAGAGGCTGTAGAAGAAATCCCCCCAGAGACTGTAGAGATAATGCTGGAAGCTGCTGAAGAAGACTCAACAGAAACTGTAGAAGAAATAGTTTCAGTGACTCCAGAAGAGATAACACCAGAACCTTCAGACGAAGAAATTCCAGAAACTTCAGAGGAGGAAATTCCAGAACCATCAGAGGAGGAAACTCCAGAGGCTTCAGAAGGGGTCCCATCTGAGGCAGTAGACGATATCATTCCAGAAGCTACAGAAGAGGCTTCCAAAAAGATAATTACAGAAACTACAGAAGAGGCTTCCGAAGAGATCATTCTAGAGCGTTCAGAAGCTGTAGCAGAGATAACCACAGAGGCTGCAGGTGAGTCCACTCCAGAGGCGACACAGGAGGCTGCTGTGGAGATTACTCATGAGGTCACCACTGAAACTGGAATTTTGACGGACACAGAGGAGAACAATAATGGCGATCATTATAGGGATGCAGAGGAGAACAATAATGGTGGTCGTTATAGGGTCACAGAAGAACCAGAAGAAACAAATGATGACTTCCTGGGGATCCAAGATATCATAACAGAGGTGGAAAACACGGTAAGCAATGATGAGGTTATTATTATTGCAATCAATGAAATACAGAATCAATAATCAAATTGTTACTTCATAAAGGATAGAAGCCTTCTTAAACACACAATAAGAGAGGTGCATCAGCTATAGATTAAAGACACTGTCTACTGAAATGAATGAGAGTGAAGTGATATTGTAATGATGTGATCTGTTTTGTGTCCTGTGTTTAGCTGGGCAATGAGGTCGAGGACATCATGACGAGGCCGTACACACCCATGAAGGAGCAGGTGGTAGAACTCAGCATCCAGCTGAAGGGAGAGAACTACAACGACGCCCTGAGAGACCCCTCTAGCTTCTACTACCAACGCGTGGCCAAACATTTCACCCATAAGGTACAGTAGAGTTGGTATACTGCTGTCCCCATGCAGGCTCTTGGTAAAAACAATTGCTTGGTCCCGTCCTTTTTGACACCCGCTTTTGTTTTTGTTTTCACATACAGGATGTTCACTGAGTGTACAGAACATTAGGAACACCTTCCTAATATTGAGTTGCACCTCCGTTTGCCCTCAGAACAGCCTCAATTCGTCAGGGCATAGACTCTACAAGGTGTCGAAAGCGTTCCACAGGGATGCTGGCCCATGTTGACTCCAATACTTTCCTGTTGTGTCAAGTTGGCTGTATGTCCTTTGGGTGGTGGACCATTCTAGATACACACGGGAAACTGTTGCGTTGCAGTTTTTTTAAACACTCAAACCTGTGTGCCTGGCACCTACTCTCATACCCAGTTCAAAGGCACTCAAATAATTTGTCTTGCCCATTCACCTTATGAATGGCACAAATACCCACTCCATGTCTCAATTGTCTCCAGGCTTAAAAATCCTTCTTTAACCCGTCTTCTCCCCTTCATCTACACTGTTTGAAGTGGATTTAACAGGTGACATCAATAAGGGATCCATCTGTCATGGAAAGCAGGTGTTCCTAATGTTTTAGACAGTGTATTTTACATGATTAACTCTTGCGTGTACAGAGTAGAAACAGAAAGTTCGGAAGAGGTTGAAAGATATCTATATATATTCTACTGTATCTATTTACTGTAAACAGCTTTTGAATGTTGTACTGGTTGTCCGGGCTTGCCAGCTACATACTGTATTCACTGAAGAACTGGAAGAAAGCTGCCTGGAAAAATCCAAGAGTCAGTGTGACAGCTCTGGAAACATGTCCTCTGCTGGGAACCCACAGTGACGGACGGTGTATTCCCATCGCTGGATGTTGCCACCTCACATTTTGTCCTTTTCTCCGGCAGAGCCAGAGTTTATGTCAGAGCAGAGGCCATTAGTTATAGACGTGTCCCAAATGGCCGCCTATTTCCCAATATAGTGCAGTGCTTTTGACCAGGGCCTGATCAGAGCCCCATGGGGCTCGGGTCAAAATTAGTGCACTAAATAGGGAATAGGGTGTCATTTGAGATGCAGACATAGAGAGGATGAATAAGTAAACAACAGGACAGAGCCTTACTGCTGCTGGCCAAGATGGGAAAGAAGGGAGGTGGCACAGATCCTAGAGGACAGCTTTAGCACACATACAGCCACTACACAGACTTGGACAGGGGACTGACTTGATTTTTGTCTATACTGCAGTAACTGATCATACTATGTGGTCCTGGACTGAGAATGATATCGCTAACTGGTGGCGTAAAGGATTCGCAGTACTGGTGTAGATGCAGGCATGTCTGGTGAACAGGGTGGATCTTTTTCATTCTCCTGAGAAAAACTCCAACATGAAGTGGTAATTAATTAAGTGTGTTTTCTTTTCATCATTCTCATCTAGATTGAAGATGCATTTGAAAGGTTACCAGGATTCAAGAAGGTCTTTGTAGTTGAATTCAGGTAAGCGTCATTAACAGCTATAAATCCATTGATCTACTACCTATAAAGCATCATATTTAATTGAACAGGCAATATGCTATTTCAATATCAAGTTCTAATATTTCTTTGTCTTTTCCAAATGTGTCCAGGCCTCAGAAGGACCTCCAAAGGTAAGCATGTTTTCTTTCTTCTGACCCAAATAACTGTCTCACAAGGTTTACATCCAATTGGCTACAGATGTTCATGCGAATATTCTAAAATCTGCATAAAAACCACATGCTTGTTGCGGATAAAACGGTGTGCGTGATGATGTAGTGCACATGGAAATAACTTTTGCATTTAAATTCCCATGTACTGAATAATAAATCCAAGTTAAATGGGTTTCCCTCACAACTCTAATGATGGTTTTTTTCACCACAAATCTTGCATTATATAGTGAATGTGCCCCCTATGACTTTGGCACGTGCACTCTAGCCAACAGATAGCATATACAGCAGGCTACTTTAATGATGAGATTGTTATGGATAATCATTTTGATTTGTCAAACGGCAGCCAGCCAAGCAGTGATCATCATGTCACCAGAATGAGACCCTCAATATTTATCAATGTATTCACATAGAGGCGTTTCCACCGCCATATCTCGCATAATTAACTCCCACCTTGTCTAGCGGATTTCTTTTGTCGACAGATTTACCGACAGATTTGCTGTTCCCATCAGGCCTGTCGTGACATTTTTTATCCAACATGTACTTTACTTTACATAAAAAGGATGGCTGGAAACCTGGTTACTGTTAATGGATTCACATGTCAGGATTTATGGCTCCTAAATCCATGACAACGACCACTGACACACACATTACAGTTGATGACGTCCTGGAGAGTGCTGTAATAACGGGCTAGATACCTGTGTGAAAGTGCACTGGAGCGTGATAAATCCATCTCATTGCAATGCTATCACTCCCAGTTCAACCATTATGACTGCACAGTTGAGCTAACCCAAATCCCACTGAGTCTATCTCACATGTATATCTACTAATGGGATATGCATGTGCATCTGTGTCTGGCTGAGCCAAAGAACCAAGCCTTTACCGTAACTACTGCATGGTTAGATGTTTTCTGCTTACTTGCCACAGTCTTCAGATCAGTTGTTTCACACTATGTTTACCAGCATTACAAGCATACTTCCAATGCCTGTCAATCATTATAGCTCAGTGCATCGGCACCATTGCAGGCACGAAAAGCACAAAAAACGAAGCTAAATCATATGATTCCTTTTGGCTACATGTCACATTGGACTTCTATGTGTTTTCTGTTAGTTGGCGTCTTTATATTACACGAGTTCTGCAATGCTCCAGTTTACAGTTAATGGCCTTGCAATGGTCAATCACCCCAGAAGTGGGGTAAGCCCCATCGCTCACCCCTCTGGCCCCCTGCCAGTCATGATGATGAGATTAAAGGCAGAGCTTTATGACAAGATCAGTTTCCTCCTGACTGTCAACCAGTACGGAGGCTCCAGGCCAGATTCCCCCGCAGGTTTAGCCCCTCACTGGTTTCCCCTACAAACTGGCATCGTGGAAAACTAAACGTTGCGAGCACAGTGAGGCCTTTAAACCACCTTCGGCTCTTCACAGTTTGTTCTGCAGGTCATATAAATCCCTGTTAGCATGCAACCTTTAAACGGAGCTGCCAGGGAATTAGAGCTGAATGAGAATTGGGCTGTCTGGGGGGGAGAAAGGGAAGATGGTCATAAACTGACCAGGTTCTCCCACACTAGGGGGAAATATTATGCCTCAGAACTCAGTATCTAGATTAGGATATAGCTTCTCCAAGCTAGGACCACTTTAAAGTTCCAATGCAGCCGTTTTTATCTCAATATCAAATCATTTCTGGGTAACAATTAAGTATCTTACTGTCATTGATTTCAGTTAAAATAGTCAACAAGAAACAGAAATATCTTCTTAGCAATGAAACATTTCTCAAGCGAGAATTTCCCTCGGACGGTCTGGGAGTGGTCTGTGTTAGGAGGGGAAAAGTGAAAACTAGCTGGTATTGGCAGAGAGGTTTGAAACTCTCTTTCTAATTGTTCTATTAAATAACTGACAGCATAGTGGTGTAACCATGGAAAGGCATAAGCTCCATACCACCAAAACAGGCAGAAATTTCAGGCAGTCTTTTTAAACAGCTCTTATACTTAAAGGGCATAATTATCATAATTTTCACAATTTCACAGCAAAATTCCAACCTCATTGTGTGGAAATATCTATAAAACACAGGAAAATCACGTTTTTGACTGCACTGTGCCTAAACTAGGACCTCTTTAAGTTAGGACCTCTGTAATAATTAAGCTAGGACCTCTTTAAGCTAGGACCTCTTTAAGCTAGGACCGCTAGGACCGGTTTAACCAACCCTTGTGGGTAAACTCACACAATCACTAATTATGTTTTCACAGCACTTTCCCTAATTTTTATGACTTGTTTTAAGTATTTTTTCAGCTCTTATAATGTTTTATTATGTCCAACATGACATGATGTCTTATTATGTGGCATCTATTCAACAGACTGAGAATCACTTGTGATCCCTATGAGAGCATTATGACTGCATTATAATTCATTATACCTGTGGGCTCTAAGTAATGTGTAACAATAATTTCTACTTGAGACATTTGAGCCATGCAACCTTATCCAAGATGAGGGCACCCCTCTCTGTTCCTCAATGTGTTTCTCTGTTCCTTATTGTGTCTCTCTGTTCTTCATTGCGTCTCTCTGTTCCTCAATGTGTCTTTCTCTGTTCCTCAATGTGTCTCTCTATGTTCCTCAATGTGTCTCTCTGTTCCTCAATGTGTCTCTCTGTTCCTCAATGTGTCTCACTGTTCCTCAATGTGTCTCTCTATTCCTCAGTGTCTCTCTGTTCCTCAATGTGTCTCTCTATGTTCCTCAATGTGTCTCTCTGTTCCTCAATGTGTCTCTCTGTTCCTCAATGTGTCTCACTGTTCCTCAATGTGTCTCTCTATTCCTCAGTGTCTCTCTGTTCCTCAATGTGTCTCTCTATGTTCCTCAATGTGTCTCTCTGTTCCTTATTGTGTCTCTCTGTTCTTCATTGTGTCTCTCTGTTCCTCAATGTGTCTTTCTCTGTTCCTCAATGTGTCTCTCTATGTTCCTCAATGTGTCTCTCTGTTCCTCAATGTGTCTCTCTGTTCCTCAATGTGTCTCACTGTTCCTCAATGTGTCTCTCTATTCCTCAGTGTCTCTCTGTTCCTCAATGTGTCTCTCTATGTTCCTCAATGTGTCTCTCTGTTCCTCAATGTGTCTCTCTGTTCCTCAATGTGTCTCACTGTTCCTCAATGTGTCTCTCTATTCCTCAGTGTCTCTCTGTTCCTCAATGTGTCTCTCTATGTTCCTCAATGTGTCTCTCTGTTCCTCAATGTGTCTCTCTGTTCCTCAATGTGTCTCTCTGTTCCTCAATGTGTCTCTCTGTTCCTCAATGTCGCTCTCTGTTCCTTATTGTGTCTCTCTGTTCTTCATTGCGTCTCTCTGTTCCTCAATGTGTCTTTCTCTGTTCCTCAATGTGTCTCTCTATGTTCCTCAATGTGTCTCTCTGTTCCTCAATGTGTCTCTCTGTTCCTCAATGTGTCTCACTGTTCCTCAATGTGTCTCTCTATTCCTCAGTGTCTCTCTGTTCCTCAATGTGTCTCTCTATGTTCCTCAATGTGTCTCTCTGTTCCTCAATGTGTCTCTCTGTTCCTCAATGTGTCTCACTGTTCCTCAATGTGTCTCTCTATTCCTCAGTGTCTCTCTGTTCCTCAATGTGTCTCTCTATGTTCCTCAATGTGTCTCTCTGTTCCTTATTGTGTCTCTCTGTTCTTCATTGTGTCTCTCTGTTCCTCAATGTGTCTTTCTCTGTTCCTCAATGTGTCTCTCTATGTTCCTCAATGTGTCTCTCTGTTCCTCAATGTGTCTCTCTGTTCCTCAATGTGTCTCACTGTTCCTCAATGTGTCTCTCTATTCCTCAGTGTCTCTCTGTTCCTCAATGTGTCTCTCTATGTTCCTCAATGTGTCTCTCTGTTCCTCAATGTGTCTCTCTGTTCCTCAATGTGTCTCACTGTTCCTCAATGTGTCTCTCTATTCCTCAGTGTCTCTCTGTTCCTCAATGTGTCTCTCTATGTTCCTCAATGTGTCTCTCTGTTCCTCAATGTGTCTCTCTGTTCCTCAATGTGTCTCTCTGTTCCTCAATGTGTCTCTCTGTTCCTCAATGTCGCTCTCTGTTCCTCAATGTGTCTCTCTGTTCCTCAATGTGTCTCTCTGTTCCTCAATGTGTCTCTCTATTCCTCAGTGTCTCTCTGTTCCTCAATGTGTCTCTCTATGTTCCTCAATGTGTCTCTCTGTTCCTCAATGTGTCTCTCTGTTCCTCAATGTGTCTCTCTGTTCCTCAATGTCGCTCTCTGTTCCTCAATGTCGCTCTCTGTTCCTCAATGTGTCTCTCTGTTCCTCAATGTGTCTCACTGTTCCTCAATGTGTCTCTCTGTTCCTCAATGTGTCTCTCTGTTCCTCAATATGTCTCTCTCTCTCTATCAAATTAATATTGCTCCTCTAGGGGTATCTTGTCTGTGGTAGTCCACTACGCAGTGACTCTGGAAGTGGATGGGGCAGGCATCAGTAACGAGACCATGGACTACATCAACCTCCAGTCCAACGTGGTGGAGAAGTCTTACCGTGACGCCGTTGAACGCCCCACTGTGGTCTACACCATAACAGACTTCCGAAACTACATCACTGAAGCCCTGCACAAGGAGAACTTCATGAGCAACACAACTCTGGATGTAGACCCCGACTCACTGCAGCAAGAGCAAGGTAGGTCTACAGAACTTACACACCTAAAAAGAATAATAATAGTATTGAGGATTAGTTGTTCTAGTACAATTAAGTGTGTTAGTGCTGAAACAAAAGCTTGCTCAGAGAGCAGTCCTCCAGGAACAGGGTTGGCGACCACTGCGAAATAAGGGTTTAGTCCTGGGATTTGTGTGAAAAGGTAAAAGGGTTCTCCAGTTAATTTGTGTACGACTGTTTTATTTTCCAGTTGATAACTTGTTTCTGGGAGGGAGACCCACCACCAAACCAGAAGAGTCCAATGACATGATGGTGAGTGAGTGTCAGTTCACTGCTCCACATTGTCCCGAGGAACATTGTGTATTGCATCCGTTTAACAATATAGTCAACTGAATATGTCGTTGATGACATTGCTAGTTCAATGTGTGTTGGTGTGTAGGCTACACTAAAATGAATGCAATGAATGTCATTTGTTGCTAAAGTTGCTTTGGAAAATGGAATTCATACCCAGCTGTCTCAGTTCAGTAAAAGTCTGTAAAAATAGTCAAGTCCATTTTCCACCAAACTATTCTCAAGACGCAAGTCAGCATGCCATATTAAGCAAACAGTTGTGTTCAATCACTAAGAAATATAGAAAGAAATCTGCTTTGAGTGGAAATATGACATGAATTTATTACGCCGAATGATTCGCTTTTCTCATAGACGGCACTGTAATTACAAAGACACATTTGACTGGGAACAAACTTAATAATCTCAGAATTTACTCCCTCAATTTTTTCCTATTTTTTCTCATCCCTTTATTAAACTGATTTACAATCTTGTTTAGGCTGAATGGCGTTGTCCAATTTGTCTTGACTACCATGTGTTCTCTCTCATTCTCTCAGGTAATGGCAAGCTTCCTAGGGTCTAACACAGGCACAAGGCAGTTACTGGTAGTTAAAGATAAGCACATCTGAAGTCCATTCGTTATTAAATGAGTCCACTTTGACCAAGCAGAACGTTATTGTTGTCCTTAGGGCATAACACAACTTTTTGTTTATCCTGTGGTGAAAGACAATGACGCTCTGCTCATTTGTGTGAACACAACCTGGTTTGACGGTCTCTCTGAGTCACATGGCTGTTTGCAGGAACCCATTTTCATTGTGGAAGATGAAGTGTGTGTGTGTGTGTGTGTTTCTCTGTCCCTTGAGCAGGACATACTAATACAGAACATATGGTGAGGTTAAAAGGCCTGTGTTGTTGCATTCATTCATATAGGGCATCTGTTGCTAGCGATGTATATGTGAATTTCACTCAGATTTTGTTTATCGTGAGGTATTTTGTGTTTCTGAATATTTACTTTGTGAAGCACACATATCAAGGGCTACATCTGTATCTGTTACAACTCAACCTTGTGAGAGAGAAACACTCTGCTACAACTCAACCTTGTGAGAGAGAAACACTCTGCTACAACTCAACCTTGTGAGAGAGAAACACTCTGCTACAGCTCAACCTTGTGAGAGAGAAACACTCTGCTACAACTCAACCTTGTGAGAGAGAAAAACACAACTAATCTGCAGCTGCAGCTAGGGAGGCACAGAGGGCCGGCTTTTGTGTCCAAATGTATCTTCTGCGTGCCAGTGCAATTTCTTTCCACTGAAGTTAGTCCGAAGGATGAATTTCCACTGTAATTCATTGAAGATGTTGAGGATCATTTTTTTTTGTCCACTTTGACTTCTATAAGGACTGTTGAATGTATACGTGATCATATCTGTCATCCTATGCATGTGCTTTTTGATCTGTGCATGGGAAAATGTAGGTATTTTGCATTTATGTATGCATGGGTGGTGTAAGTCTATGTAGTTCTATGTACTGTAGTTGCGTGTGTCCATCCTTGGGGCATGACCAGCCCAGGTGTATCATCTGGGCAATTCCCGTATAGATTTAGGATTATCTTTCCTCTAGCCAGCATTTTCTATGTGGCATTTTCTATGTCTGCCAGCCTCCCGTTTGGGCTAAAGGTAGACAACAATACACACTGACGTTCATTTAAGTGTGAGTTACTAGATGTACATTTCTCTAACGTTAGTAGAATGTAAGAATAATGTCAGTGCACTTTTATCAACCTTTGTCTTTTCTTCCTGGTGTGTCAGGACAATGTTCTGGCTGCTGAGAAACCACCAGATGCTCCTGGCCAAGACTTGGATGTCAGCGACATCTTCCTGAAGAAGGATGATTTCCTGTTTCCTGTGGACACTTTGAAAGGCTCCGGGAACGTTGTGGCCAGTGAAAATGACGTGTTCGTTCTGGATGAAACCACCTTGCCACCCAGCACCACTGCTGTCCCTGCAGAGAGTGAGCCGTCCTGTTTCTACTTCCTAAATCACGAGACCACATTCACATCACCTTGTATACTGTCAACCACACAGTAACACACAACACAAAAAAAACACATTCAAATCTGATTTAATAGAGTTTTGAAACCATTTATCCATTGTTAATATCATAGATTGTCCTCTATTCTGTTTTCACTCTGTTTCCCTTCTCTTCAGTGAAGGGAGATTCCATGTTCCAGTAACAAAGCATGTGTTTTCCTGTTTTTCTAGATAATGGAAATATTGAAGAAGAGGGATTTCTTCTCAGTAACACTCAGCAAGACTCTGATACTCCCGATGGGGATGGTGTGGTCGGTGCTGGAGGCTCCTCTACCTCCTCCCCTTCACAACCACAGACCACAGAGGCCCCGGTCCCGGCACCTCCCAGAGTAAACCCAGATTTGGATGTTGGCTCTGGCTCCGGCTTCTCTGGGGATGACCAAGGGGCTGACGTCGTCCCATGGTTTCCCGTGACAACTGAGGAGACAGACTACATAGAGGAGGATGAGGAGGATTCTGTGGTGGGGGAGGTGCATTTACCAGATCCAGAAGTGGAACCGAAGGAGGAAGAGAAGAAGGAGGAGGAGAAGGGGGAAGAGATCACCGAATCTGTCCTGACTGAAACTCCAGAGGATATGGGTCCTTTTGAGTCCCATCCAGAATCTGCCCCAGTTGAAGAAGAGCCACAATGGCATTTCTTGGACAGACTGCCTGTGACCCAAGACATTAGTACCCGACCTGACTACACGACCACAGCTGAAGCCCCTGTGTTCTGGACCGCAGAGACCCTGACCATGGAGCTCACCATACAGACGCTGGAGGCCTCTGGGATTTATGACAATTATTACCCAAGCGAACCATTCACCATCATAGCACCAGTCACTGATTATCCCTATCCTCCGTTTTACACCACTGAGGCCCTGGTGTTGGAAGGGCCAGCAGCTGAGACCCATGGTTCTGTTGCGGAACTGTCGGAGCCAACCAGTCCAATAGAGGTTGAACTCCCCACAGTCACTGAGTCACCTACCTTCATAGACATGGAGCTGTTCACAGTCAAGGAGTCCATCTTCGATATGATCACCTCCGAACCACCAGAGATCGAAGCCTTCACCGACAGACCTTTACTCTTGGTGCCCGATCCTGAGGATGAAGATGGAGAGGTGGAGATCTTGGAGGAACAGGGGGCGGAGGTCGCAGGGCCCTTGGCCACAGTACTCCCAGCCCTTGACATCTCAGAGGAGGACCTAGCTGAAGATCAAATATTTGTTGTGGCTGCAGGTACAGCAGCCCCGGAAGTCATAGAGTCTCATAGCATCTTATCCCCCGAGAAGGAATCTCCCTTCTCTCGTATATCTGACTCTGTACCAGAAGAGGAGGAAGCCACACACCATCCAGCCACCACAGAAATAGCACCACATGGTGACATTGAAATCTCTGAGACACCTGAAATTGCCCCAACAATCCTACCTCCATTCTTCCAGCCCACATTCAGACCCACAGAAAACCTGCTTGAGGCAGCAGAAGAGTCAGATGTTAGCATTGAAGAAGGAGATGTTAGCATGGCGCTAGCACCCCCTTCCCCAGCTCACGACACATACGAACTAGAGGTCGGCACTTCAATCCAAGCGGTTGGAGACCCCACACTAGACTCCCCCATGTCGGAAATTGACCTCACCTTCAACGTGTATGACGGAACGAGTCACAAGGACGGGGACAGCAGCGGGTACTCCAGCATCGCCCACGGATCAGACGTGGGCAGCATCGCCATGGCGAAAAGCCCTGGCAAGGATCTGATGGTGTTCTTCAGCCTGAGGGTGACCAACATGATGTTCTCTGAGGATCTCTTCAACAAGAGTTCCACAGAGTACAAAGCCCTGGAGCAGAGGTTCCTCGAACTGGTAAAGGATATATGGGATTATCTGCAATAACATTGGGGTATGGGGGCCATAAATGAATGTTCAGTATGCATAGAGACGGCCTACTCAAGTCCATTTTACAGTTTTCATTGCTGTGAATGTTGTAATATGTTGCATATAATGGATTCTGTAGTAGAACTTTCTAATGAACTGTTTCCATTGTTATTGGATTTGTCACAAGTCATACAGTACCTGTGCGATACAGTATATCTTGGTGTTTTGGGAAGCACAAAGTAACAATGTCTCTTTCTCGTCTGTAGCTCGTCCCTTACCTGCAGTCCAACCTCAGCAACTTCCAGAACCTGGAGATCCTGAATTTCCGTAACGGCAGCATCGTGGTGAACAGCAGGATGAAGTTCGGGAAGCCCGTCTCTCGGGGGGTCACCAACACTGTCTACCTTATCCTAGAGGACTTCGCTAACTCAGCCTTCCAAACCATGAACCTCTCCATAGACAAATACTCACTGGATGTGGAATCAGGTAAACCTCAGCTACAAACAAGTGATACTTGAGTCTTGAGTGATGTTATTCTGCAGTGAGAGTAGGAAATGCATGAAATCATGTCAACAAGTACTCATTGTTGTGAAGCATTTCCTGACAGTAATGTCCGTTTGGTGGATGATCTTCTGTAGCTGAGGTTTCATTATTGGATCTTGAAAGATGTGAAAGTCGACAACAGAAGCAATGGCATGCTGACCTAACCCAAACTTCTCACATTAACACATCAGCAGGAGATTGCTGTATTGAGTCATTGAAGTGAGATGACTCTCTAGTTATGAATCAAGTTGTTTTCTCAACACTTTGTAACTCAAAGAGCCCACGAAAATAACATAATGATCTCAATGTGTCAATGGCTTTGATACTGTGGTCCCGGGGATGGTGATCTCATGTGGTTGACACTTCTGTTTGGGCTAGGGTTGCAAAATTCTGGGAACTTTCAATAAATTCTCTGGATTTACCAAAATCCCGGTTGGAGGATTCCAGGAATAATGAGGGATTAAGCAGGAAATCCAAAATCCTCCAACCAGGTCTTCTGGAAAACCTGGGAATTTTGCAACCCTCGTCTGGGCAGATGTACAATGTGACCAGCAACAGTACTGTACAGTATGTGTCATAATGAGGATGAGTCACCATGGTGTTATTCTATTAGGCCGGCTGGGTCGTTACAGTATAATCTGTGTTGTAATCTGTCTGAGCCAATCATAATCATCTACTGTAACACTTATGCTTAATCATGTCACATCATGTAAGGTCTCCACAGGGCATCGGATTAGAAAAAGACAAAGGTATTTGTTAAGGGTTAAGGTTAGAGTTAGAGAGTTAAGGTTGGAGTCAGAGTTAGGGTTAGAATACTTCGCTCTTTTCTAGAATGTTCCGATAGTGACAACTAAAGTGCTCTGGGCACGTCATCATTAGCCAATTTACGACTAAAGTCTGAAACATTCTAACATATATTTTCTGTGGTGTATTTATGTGTTATTTTAGAATTAGTGGGCTTTAACCACCATCACCAGCACAGTCAAACCACCATCCCTGAGTCACCAGGTTCTCAGATGGTAGAACTGAGGTCACACAAAACACGTTTGTTTATGTTTTCTTTGTCGTTGCCAGGCAACCAGGCAAACCCCTGCAAGTTCCAAGCGTGTAATGAGTATTCGATGTGCACGGTGAACCGCTGGTCCGGGGAGGCGGAGTGTGTGTGTGACGCGGGTTACTTCAGCGTGGACGGACTGCCGTGCCAGAGTATCTGTGACCTGCAGGAGGATTTCTGTCTCAACGATGGGAAGTGTGATGTCATCCCCGGCAAGGGAGCCATCTGCAGGTGGGTGGGAGTTTAGTTAAGGACACTGACATGATGAATTCACTATAGGGTTATGTGTGTGTATGTGTATGTGTGTGTTTGAGATGCATATGGTTCTAATGCTGTTCTGTGTGGTTCTAGATGTCGTGTAGGAGAGAATTGGTGGTACCGCGGGGAACACTGTGAGGAGTATGTGTCAGAACCTCTGGTGGTGGGCATCGCCATAGCGTCGGTGGCTGGCTTCCTATTGGTGGCCTCTGGGGCAATCTTCTTCCTGGCCAGGACTCTGAGGGACGGTTATGACAAGGAGGATTCAGAGGATCCTCTACGGTAAGCAGCAGACTCATAAACCCAGAGGGAGAAGGAGTAAATCTGATTATTTACCTGACCTCTTGTATTTACAGATGGATTACGATGTGTAATGGTTATTTAAGATATAACTGCAGTGTTGCTTGTAGAGTAATGTTATCTGATAATATTTTGGCTTCTCTTGCCTAATAACTGCAGTAGCATTCAAAAGTTTGGACACACCTACTTATTTAAGAGTTTTTCTTTATTTTTACTATTTTCTACATTGAAAAATAGTAGTGAAGACATGAACACTATGAAATAACACATATGGAATCATGTAGTAATCAAAAGTGTTAAACAAATCAAAATATGTTTTATATTTGAGATTCTTCAAATGCCTTGATGACAGCTTTGCACACTCTTGGCATTGTCTCAACCAGCTTCACCTGGAATGCTTTTCCAACAGCCTTGAAGGAGTTCACCACATATGCTGAGCACTTGTTGGCTGCTTTTCCTTCACTCTGCGGTCCAACTCATCCCAAACCATCTCAATTGGGTTGAGGTCGGGTGATTGTGGAGGCCAGGTCATCTGATGCTACACTCCATCACTCTCCTTCTTGGTCAGTCCCACTAAGTGCAAACCAGATGGGATGGCGTATCACTGCAGAATGCTGTGGTAGCCATGCTGGTTAAGTGTGCCTTGAATTCTAAATAAATCACTGACAGTGTCACCAGCAAAGCACCATCACACCTCTTCCTCCATGCTTCATGGTGTGAAAAGCTATCATCAATTCAAAGGGTGGCTACTTTGAAGAACCTCAAATATAAAATATATTTGGACTTATTTAAAACTTTTTTGGTTACTACATGATTCCATGTGTGTTATTTCAAAGTTTTGATGTCTTCACTATTATTCTACAATGTAGAAAATAGTACAAATAAAGAAAAACCTTAGAATGAGTAGGTTTGTCCAAAATGTTCACTGGTACTGTATGTAGAAGTACTTAATTGGGTTAAGAAATACTATACTGGTGTGTAGACAGACAATAAATGTAGATGGTTGTCCTAAAATGTTTTGGTTAAGTGAAGCTTTGTGCATTGTTAACGGGGTGCTTGACCGAGAATCTGTCCGAGAGAAAGAACTATGAGAGCGTGATTAGCGTCTCAGACTTCCTTGGCAGCCATGTTGTTTTTGATTAACCAATCAGGACATGTTTATTGAGAAGTATCAAAACAGTGCTGATTGTATTTAGAAGCCCCGAGTTGCAGGATCAACAGTATATGTGTGTGTGTTCGTGCATGCATCCATGTGTAGGTGTGTGTGAATGTGTGTGTGATTGTTTTATGAATCAGTATGTGCCTCGGCAGCTGTCCTGAGTTTAGCCTGCCTGCTTCTAGTGACACAAGGCCTGGTCTCGACAGATAGACCTTGGGCCAATGCCCATGTTAGCACCATGGGCCCTTCTAACAGCCCCGCCCTGCAGTCTCCCACTGTTACCAATAAACTGTCCACAGACTGCTAGATTGGACTCCTGACCAGTTCAGTGTGTTTCTCATATGAGTGTTTAGCTCATGGAACATGGCTTACTGTATAATGTAAAGACTGTATCTGATGGAGAGAGAAATAAAGAGAGAGGGAGAGAAAAATATAGAGAGAGGGAGAGAAATAAAGAGAGACAAATAAAGACAGAGTGAGAGATAAAACGAGAGAGGGTTGAAAGAGGGAGAGAAAGGGAGAGAGAGAGAAATAAAGAGAGAGTGAGAGAAATAGAGAGAGAGAGGGTTGAGCGAGAGAGAGAGAGAGAGAGAGAGAGAGAGAGAGAGGCCAGTACAACAGAATAACATCATGTGTGTTGCATGCCATCAGGTTGACATCCTGTTTAGATTGGACAGGACACAATGTCACTTCCCACCCACTGGCATAGGTCATCACGTATCATGCCAACCCCATACGGCTGTGGGTGTGTTTGTGTTTGTATGTGTGACTCACTTGGCCGCACTGCAAGTACAGGCTGAAATGTTATTGTTCATCATTATTACCGGTAAGTAGACAGAACACATCATTCTCAGTGGTGTGACATCAGCCACCTTTCTATTGCACCAGAGAACATGTATTTTATTTCACCTTTATTTAACCAGGTAGGCCAGTTGAGAACACCTTTATTTAACCAGGTAGGCTAGTTGAGAACACCTTTATTTAACCAGGTAGGCCAGTTGAGAACACCTTTATTTAACCAGGTAGGCCAGTTGAGAACACCTTTATTTAACCAGGTAGGCTAGTTGAGAACACCTTTATTTAACCAGGTAGGCCAGTTGAGAACAAGTTCTCCTTTACCACTGTGACCTGGCCAAGATAAAGCAAAGCAGTGCGACAAAAACAACATCACAGAGTTAAACATGGGATAAACAAACGTACAGTCGATAACACAATAGAAAATCTGTATACAGTGTGTGCAAATGAAGTAAGGAGGTAAGGCAATAAATAGGCCATAGTGGCGAAGTAATTACAGTTTAGCAATTAACACTGGAATGATAAATGTGCAGATGAGGATGTGCAAGTTGAAATACTAGTGTGCAAAAGAGCAGAAAAAAACAAAATCAAATATGGGGATGAGGTAGGTAGTTGGTTGGATGGGCTATTTATAGATGGGCTGTGTATAGCTGCAGCGATCGGTAAGCTGCTCTGACAGCCGATACTTGAAGTTAGTAAGGGAGATATAAGTCTCCAACTTCAGTGATTTTTGCAATTCGTTCCAGTCATTGGCAGCAGAGAACTGGAAGGAAAGGCGGCCAAAGGAGATGTTGGCTTTGGGGATGACCAGTGAAATATACCTGCTGGAGCACGTGCTATGGGTGGGTGCTGCTATGGTGACCAGTGAGCTGAGATAAGGCAGCGCTTTACCTAGAAAATAGTTATAGATGACCTGGAGCCAGTGGGTTTGGCGACAAATATGTAGCGAGGACCAGCCAAAGAGAGCATACAGGTCACAATGGTGGGTAGATATGGGGCTTTGGTGACAAAACAGATGGCACTGTGATAGACTGCATCCAATTTGCTGAGTAGAGTGTTGGAGGCTATTTTGTAAATTACATCTTCAAAGTCAAGGATCGGCCGGATAGTCAGTTTTACGGGGCTATGTTTGGCAGCATGAGTGAAGGAGGCTTTGTTGCGAAATAGGGAGCCGATTCAAGATTGAATTTTGGATTGGAAATGCTTAATATGAGTCTGGAAGGAGAGCTTACAGTCTTGCCAGACACCTAGGTATTTATAGTTGTCCACATATTCTAAGTCAGAACCGTCCAGAGTAGTGATACTAGGTGGGCGGGTGCGGGTTTTACTATAGTTTAAGAGCAGTTGGAGGCCACGGAAGGAGAGTTATATGGCATTGAAGCTCATTTGGAGGTTTATTAACACAGTGTCAAAAGAAGGGCTAGATGCATACAGAATGGTGTCGTCTGCGTAGAGGTGGATCAAATAATCACCCGCAGCAAGAGCGACATCATTGATATATACAGAGAAAAGAGTCAGCCCAAAGGTCCGGACAACAGGCCCTCAGATTTGATACACTGAACCGATAAGAACACGGTGATTGACAGAGTCGAAAGCCTTGGCCAGGTCGATGAAGACGGCTACACAGTACTGTCTTTTAACGATGGTGGTTATGATATCGTTTAGGATCTTGAGCGTGGCTGAGGTGCACCCGTGACCAGCTCGGAAACCGGATTGCATAGCGGAGAAGGTACGGTGGGATTCGAAGTGGTCGGTGATCTGTTTGTTCACTTGGCTTTCAAAGACCTTAGAAAGGCAGGGCAGGATGGATATAGGTCTGTAACAGTTTGGGTCTAGAGTGTCTCCCCCTTTGAAGAGGGGGATGACCGAGGCCGCTTTCCAATCTTTAGGAATATCAGACAATGCGAAGGAGAGGTTGAACAGACTGGTAATAGGGGTTGCGACAATGGCTGCTGATAATTTCAGGAAAAGAGGGTGTACAGATTGTCTAGCCCAGCTGATTTGTAGGGATCCAGATTTCCCAGCTCTTTCAGGAGATCAGAAGTCTGGATTTGGGTGGAGAGGCGGGGGGGGGGGCTTGGGCCAGTTTCTGCAGGGGGTGCAGAGCTGTTGGCTGGGGTTGGGGTAGCCAGGTGGAAAGCGTGGCCAGCCGTAGAGAAATGCTTATTGAAGTTCTCGATTATCGTAGCTTTATCGGTGGTGACAGTGTTTCCTAGCCTCAGTGCAGTGGGCAGCTGAGAGGAGGTGCTCTTATACTCATGGACTTTACAGTGTCCCAGAACTTTTTGGAGTTAGTGCTGCACGATGCACATTTCTGTTTGAAAAAGCTAGCCTTCGCTTTCCTAACTGACTGTGTACATTGGTTCCTGACTTCCCTGAAAAGTTGCATATCGCGGGGACTATTCGAAGCTAGTGCAGTGCGCCACAGGATGTTTTTGTGCTGATCAGGATGTTATGTTATTATCCTCTTATTCTCTGTCCCCAACGCTCTAGGCGACCAGTTTTGATAGCCTTTAGCCGCACCCTCATACTACTCCTTCTCTGTTCCGCGGGTGATGTGGAGGTAAACCCAGGCCCTGCATGTCCCCAGGCACCCTCATTTGTTGACTTCTGTGATCGAAAAAGCCTTGGTTTCATGCATGTCAACATCAGAAGCCTCCTCCCTAAGTTTGTTTTACTCACTGCTTTAGCACACTCTGCTAACCCTGATGTCCTTGCTGTGTCTGAATCCTGGCTCAGGAAGGCCACCAAAAATTCAGAGATTTCCATACCCAACTATAACATCTTCCGTCAAGATAGAACTGCCAAAGGGGGAGGAGTTGCAGTGTACTGCAGAGATAGCCTGCAAAGTAATGTCATACTTTCCAGGTCCATACCCAAACAGTTCGAACTACTAATTTTGAAAATTACTCTCTCCAGAAATAAGTCACTCACTGTTGCCGCCTGCTACCGACCCCCCTCAGCTCCCAGCTGTGCCCTGGACACCATTTGTGAATTGATCGCCCCCCATCTAGCTTCAGAGTTTGTTCTGTTAGGTGACCTAAACTGGGATATGCTTAACACCCCGCCAGTCCTACAATCTAAGCTAGATGCCCTCAATCTCACACAAATCATCAAGGAACCCACCAGGTACAACCCTAACTCTGTAAACAAGGGCACCCTCATAGACGTCATCCTGACCAACTGGCCCTCCAAATACACCTCCGCTGTCTTCAACCAGGATCTCAGCGATCACTGCCTCATTGCCTGTATCCGCTACGGAGCCGCAGTCAAACGACCACCCCTCATCATTGTCAAACGCTCCCTAAAACACTTCTGTGAGCAGGCCTTTCTAATCGACCTGGCCCGGGTATCCTGGAAGGACATTGACCTCATCCCGTCAGTTGAGGATGCCTGGTCATTCTTTAAAAGTAACTTCCTCACCATTTTAGATAAGCATGCTCCGTTCAAAAAATGCAGAACTAAGAACAGATACAGCCCTTGGTTCACCCCAGACCTGACTGCCCTCGACCAGCACAAAAACATCCTGTGGCGGACTGCAATAACATCGAATAGTCCCCGTGATATGCAACTGTTCAGGGAAGTCCGGAACCAATACACGCAGTCAGTCAGGAAAGCTAAGGCCAGCTTCTTCAGGCAGAAGTTTGCATCCTGTAGCTCCAACTCCAAAAAGTTCTGGGACACTGTGAAGTCCATGGAGAACAAGAGCACCTCCTCCCAGCTGCCCACTGCACTGAGGCTAGGTAACACGGTCACCACTGATAAATCCATGATTATCGAAAACTTCAATAAGCATTTCTCAACGGCTGGCCATGCCTTCCGCCTGGCTACTTCAACCTCGGCCAACAGCTCCGCCCCCCCCGCAGCTCCTCCCCCAAGCCTCTCCAGGTTCTCCTTTACCCAAATCCAGATAGCAGATGTTCTGAAAGAGCTGCAAAACCTGGACCCGTACAAATCAGCTGGGCTTGACAATCTGGACCCTCTATTTCTGAAACTATCTGCCACCATTGTCGCAACCCCTATTACCAGCCTGTTCAACCTCTCTTTCATATCGTCTGAGATCCCCAAGGATTGGAAAGCTGCCGCAGTCATCCCCCTCTTCAAAGGGGGAGACACCCTGGACCCAAACTGTTACAGACCTATATCCATCCTCCCCTTCCTATCTAAGATCTTCGAAAGCCAAGTCAACAAACAGGTCACTGACCATCTCGAATCCCACCGTACCTTCTCCACTGTGCAATCTGGTTTCCGAGCCGGTCATGGGTGCACCTCAGCCACACTCAAGGTACTAAACGATATCATAACCGCCATCGATAAAAGACAGTACTGTGCAGCCGTCTTCATCGACCTTGCCAAGGCTTTCGACTCTGTCAATCACCATATTCTTATCGGCAGACTCAGTAGCCTCGGTTTTTCGGATGACTGCCTTGCCTGGTTCACCAATTACTTTGCAGACAGAGTTCAGTGTGTCAAATCGGAGGGCATGCTGTCCGGTCCTCTGGCAGTCTCTATGGGGGTGCCACAGGGTTCAATTCTCGGGCCGACTCTTTTCTCTGTGTATATCAATGATGTTGCTCTTGCTGCGGGCGATTCCCTGATCCACCTCTACGCAGACGACACCATTCTATATACTTTCGGCCCGTCTTTGGACACTGTGCTATCTAACCTCCAAACAAGCTTCAATGCCATACAACACTCCTTCCGTGGCCTCCAACTGCTCTTAAACGCTAGTAAAACCAAATGCATGCTTTTCAACCGGTCGCTGCCTGCACCCGCATGCCCGACTAGCATCACCACCCTGGATGGTTCCGACCTAGAATATGTGGATGTCTATAAGTACCTAGGTGTCTGGCTAGACTGCAAACTCTCCTTCCAGACTCATATCAAACATCTCCAATCGAAAATCAAATCAAGAGTCGGCTTTCTATTCCGCAACAAAGCCTCCTTCACTCACGCCGCCAAGCTTACCCTAGTAAAACTGACTATCCTACCGATCCTCGACTTCGGCGATGTCATCTACAAAATGGCTTCCAACACTCTACTCAGCAAACTGGATGCAGTCTATCACAGTGCCATCCGTTTTGTCACTAAAGCACCTTATACCACCCACCACTGCGACTTGTATGCTCTAGTCGGCTGGCCCTCGCTACATATTCGTCGCCAGACCCACTGGCTCCAGGTCATCTACAAGTCCATGCTAGGTAAAGCTCCGCCTTATCTCAGCTCACTGGTCACGATGGCAACACCCATCCGTAGCACACGCTCCAGCAGGTGTATCTCACTGATCATCCCTAAAGCCAACACCTCATTTGGCCGCCTTTCGTTCCAGTACTCTGCTGCCTGTGACTGGAACGAATTGCAAAAATCGCTGAAGTTGGAGACTTTTATCTCCCTCACCAACTTCAAACATCAGCTATCTGAGCAGCTAACCGATCGCTGCAGCTGTACATAGTCTATTGGTAAATAGCCCACCCTTTTTCACCTACCTCATCCCCATACTGTTTTTATTTATTTACTTTTCTGCTCTTTTGCACACCAATATCTCTACCTGTACATGACCATCTGATCATTCATCACTCCAGTGTTAATCTGCAAAATTGTAATTATTTTCCTACCTCCTCATGCCTTTTGCACACAATGTATATAGACTCCCCCTTTGTTTTCTACTGTGTTATTGACTTGTTAATTGTTTACTCCATGTGTAACTCTTTGTTGTCTGCTCACACTGCTATGCTTTATCTTGGCCAGGTCGCAGTTGCAAATGAGAACTTGTTCTCAACTAGCCTACCTGGTTAAATAAAGGTGTTCTCAACTAGCCTACCTGGTTAAATAAAGGTGTTCTCAACGAGCCTACCTGGTTAAATAAAGGTGTTCTCAACTAGCCTACCTGGTTAAATAAAGGTGAAATAAAATAAATAAAAAATAAATAAAAAAAATGGACCTGTTTCACAGAGATCGGGACAGTGTGCCATCCTTAGAGAGAGCCACCAAGTTCAACCCCATGTATGAGAGTGATGTGGCCACGGCAGAGTACTACAGACGGTACGAAGACGACGTGCCGCACCACAGTACGGGCAGCGCAGACCCCTCTGTGGACTTCTGCAGTGACGAGATACTCCAAATCTACGACAACTCCGAGCTCACCAGAGAGGTACGTAGAGGCTGTCTAAGTGGTTGACTGCTGGGAGGACTGTAAGAGAGAGACAGACAGTTGGCAACAGACTGGCTCCCTGGGGGATTTCTAGGAAGATCATTCCAGAACATTCCAGGGACCTTAAAGTTGTTAGATGTTTTTCAAGTAAATACAAGAAGGTTAGAGCTAAAGTGTAAAGTACTGTGAAACTGTTAGTACTAATTGGTAATTATACACTGGAGTACATTATACATACATGTGGTATTGCGGTATAGGACCTAGGTAACATTACCAGAGAGCTTTATCAGCAATCAACTTTAGGTCTAAATAAGGCACCGTAACACGTGTGTATGAGATTATATTTTCACCCTGAGTCTTTAGCTTCAGCGCTTATGGTGGAAGAGCAGTGCTCGTCCAGACACCAGCATTGGGCAGGCAGTACGGAAACCAACACAAATCCATCGGCCTTACATCAACCCCTAATGTTACATAACTGTCTCTCTCTGTCTGTCTCTCTCTCTCTTACCTCTCTCTCTTACCTCTCTCTCTCTCTCTATTACCTCTCTCTCTCTCTCTCTCTCTCTCTTACCTCTCTCTCTTACCTCTCTCTCTCTCACACACCTCTCTCCCCTCTCTCTCTCACACACACCTCTCTCCCCTCTCTCTCTTTCACTCTCTCTCTCTCTTCTCTCTCTCTTCTCTCTCTCTTACCTCTCTCTCTTTCACTCTCTCTTTCACTCTCTCTTACCTCTCTTTCTTCTCTCTCTCTCTCTCTCTCTTCTCTCTCTCCTCTCTCACTTCTCTCTCTCTCTCTCTCTCTCTCCTCTCTCTCCTCTCTCTCTTCTCTCTCTCCTCTCTCTCTTTCACTCACTCTTTCCCCCCACATTATTCTCTCTCTCTACCCCCACATCTCGCTCTCTCCCTCTTTCTTTCTCTTCTTTCTCTTCTTTCTCTTCTTTCTTTCTTTCTTTCTTTCTTTCTTTCTTTCTTTCTTTCTTTCTTTCTTTCTTTTCTTTCTTTTCTCTTCTTTCTTCTTCTTTCTTTCTTTCTTCTTCTCTCATTGTCTCTCTCTCTCTCACAGCCCAAATTCAGGACCGCCTAAGATAATTGAGCTGGGCCAAAGACCTCGTTTGCAGACTTTACGCAGCATCAAGTGTGAGTTGCTGTAGTCTGTCGTCTCGTCTTCTTCTGTCTGTCTTCTGTTCTGTCGTCTGTCTGCTGTCTTCTTCTGCTGTCGTCTGTTCTGTCTGTCTGTCGTCTTTCTGTCTGTCTGTCTGTCTGTCTGTCTTCTGTCTGTCTGTCTGCTGTCTGTCATGTCTGTATCTTGTCTGTCTGTTCTGTCTTCTGTCTGTCGTCTGTCTGTCTGTCTTCTGTCTGTCTCTTCTGTCTGATCGTCTGTCTGTCGTCTGGCTGCTGTCTGTCTGTCGTTCTGTCGTCGTCTTTCTGGGCCTCGTCTGTCTGTCTTCTGTCGTGTCTGTCTGTCTGTCTGTCTGTCTGTCTGTCTGTCTTTCTGTCTGTCCTGTCTGTCTGTCTGTCTGTCTGTCTGTCCTGTCTGTCTGTCTGTCTGTCTGTCCTGTCTGTCTGTCTGTCTGTCTGTCCTGTCTGTCTGTCTGTCCTGTCTGTCTGTCTGTCTGTCTGTCTGTCTGTCTGTCTGTCCTGTCTGTCTGTCTGTCTGTCTGTCTGTCTGTCTGTCTGTCTGTCTGTCTGTCTGCGTCTGTCTGTCTGTCCTGTCTGTCTCGTCTGTCTGTCTGTCTGTCTGTCTGTCCTGTCTGTCTGTCTGTCTGTCTGTCTGCGTCTGTCTGTCTGTCTGTCTGTCTGTCTGTCTGTCTGTCTGTCTGTCTGTCTGTCTGTCTGTCTGTCTGTCTGTCTGTCTGTCTGTCTGTCTGTCTGTCCTGTCTGTCTGTCTGTCTGTCTGTCTGTCTGTCTGTCTGTCTGTCTGTTCTGTCTGTCTGTCTGTCTGTCTGTCTGTCTGTCTGTCTGTCTGTCTGTCTGTCTGTCTGTCTGTCTGTCTGTCTGTCTGTCTGTCTGTCTGTCTGTCTGTCTGTCTGTCTGTCTGTCTGTCTGTCTGTCTGTCTGTCTGTCTGTCTGTCTGTCTGTCTGTCTGTCTGTCTGTCTGTCTGTCTGTCTGTCTGTCTGTCTGTCTGTCTGTCGTCTGTCTGTCTGTCTGTCTGTCTGTCTGTCTGTCTGTCTGTCTGTCTGTCTGTCTGTCTGTCTGTCTGTCTGTCTGTCTGTCTGTCTGTCTGTCTGTCTGTCTGTCTGTCTGTCTGTCTGTCTGTCTGTCTGTCTGTCTGTCGTCTGTCTGTCTGTCTGTCTGTCTGTCTGTCTGTCTGTCTGTCTGTCTGTCTGTCTGTCTGTCTGTCTGTCTGTCTGTCTGTCTGTCTGTCTGTCTGTCTGTCTGTCTGTCTGTCTGTCTGTCTGTCTGTCTGTCTGTCTGTCTGTCTGTCTGTCTGTCTGTCTGTCTGTCTGTCTGTCTGTCTGTCTGTCTGTCTGTCTGTCTGTCTGTCTGTCTGTCTGTCTGTCTGTCTGTCTGTCTGTCTGTCTGTCTGTCTGTCTGTTGTCTGTCCTGTCTGTCTGTCTGTCTGTCTGTCTGTCTGTCTGTCTGTCTGTCTGTCTGTCTGTCTGTCTGTCTGTCTGTCTGTCTGTCTGTCTGTCTGTCTGTCTGTCTGTCTGTCTGTCTGTCTGTCGTCTGTCTGTCTTCTGTCTGTCTGTCTGTCTGTCTGTCTGTCTGTCTGTCTGTCTGTCTGTCTGTCTGTCTGTCTGTCTGTCTGTCTGTCTGTCTGTCTGTCTGTCTGTCTGTCTGTCTGTCTGTCTGTCTGTCTGTCTGTCTGTCTGTCTGTCTGTCTGTCTGTCTGTCTGTCTGTCTGTCTGTCTGTCTGTCTGTCTGTCTGTCTGTCTGTCTGTCTGTCTTCTGTCTGTCTGTCTGTCTGTCTGTCTGTCTGTCTGTCTGTCTGTCTGTCTGTCTGTCTGTCTGTCTGTCTGTCTGTCTGTCTGTCTGTCTGTCTGTCTGTCTGTCTGTCTGTCTGTCTGTCTGTCTGTTCTGTCTGTCTGTCTTCTGTCTGTCTGTCTGTCTGTCTGTCTGTCTGTCTGTCTGTCTGTCTGTCTGTCTGTCTGTCTGTCTGTCTGTCTGTCTGTCAATTGAAGTGTGTATAGCCAGACGACAGTAGGCTGGCCCACCTGATACACTAAACCTCCTGCTAGCTGGAGATTATGTACTTTCAGCGTAGTGCTGAGCGGTGAGCCAGGGTTCAGACTGTCAAATCTCTCCTTACCTTGGGGCTGGGAGGACAAGACAGGACACACGTCCTCTGTATGGTCATGGTCACCCCAGACCTTGGAAAGGGAACAGAGCAGACTAGAATGCAGCGGACTACAGGAGGCCTTTCTGTCTGGCCTGGCCTGTCTGTTTGCCAGTGGTGTGACTGGAGCCGGATACACACTTCACAAAGTATGAGAACCTCTATACAGGAAACGTCTCCAGTCCAGACTACCTGTTCCAAAACCATTAGTGGAGCTATTTAGACATTCAGTTGTAGAGTTTCTGTTTCACTGGCCTTGTGTCAGCTCACTTATGGTCTGCATCCCATATGGCACACTATCCCTACAAAGTGCACTATTTTTGACCAGAGCCCTATGGACCCCGGTCTATAGTGGTGCACTTTATAAGGAATAGGGTGCAATTTGAGATGCAGACCATAGTCTGTCTCTTTCTATGGAATGTTCTAGAGTATGGAAGGTTCTAGAGTATGGAAGTTCTAGAGTGCTCAGTAAGTCAGACAGAGACACAAGCAGCTGGGGCCGTGGGGGCGTCAGTCATTCACCTGTTCCAGGTATTAAGTTCCAGACAAAAACACCACTGCAGGATGGCCAAATACTCAAGTCAAATCACATTTTATTTGTCACATACACATGTTGAGCAGATGTTATTGCGGGTGTAGCGAAATGCTTGTGTTTCTAGCTTCCAACAGTGCAGTTGTATCTAACAATTAACAACAATACACACAAATCTAAAAGTAAAAGAATGGAATTAAAGGAATATATAAATATTAGGATGAGCAATGGCAGAGTGACATAGACTAAAATACAGTAGAATAGAATACAGCATATGAGATGAGTAAAGTAAAAATATGTAAACATTATTAAGTGGCTAGTGTTCCATTATTAAAGTGGCCAGTAATTTCTATGTCTAAGTCTATGTATATGGGGCAGCAGCCTCTAAGGTGCGGGATTACGTAAGCAGGTGGAAGCCGCCTAGTGATGGCGATTTAACAGTCTGATGGGCTTGAGATAGAAAATGTTTTTCAGTCTCTCGGTCCCAGCTTTGATACTGGTTAAGTTCCTTCCCAGCTGTAAACAGTGGAAAAGGAGAAGAGTTGGGCCAGTCAGAACCGGGATAGCTAGGACGGTCAGTTCAGGTACACTTCTGATCTAGAGATACTACGGCCAGTCTGCTGTACAAAGAGAATAGACAGAGTCTTTGTGAAAGGCAGATGGAAGGAAACCCAGTAAGGATAATAGTCTTTGGGCCTGTGTAGAGCCAGTCAGAGGAGGCAAACAGACTAAGAGAAGGGAGGGGGTTGGAGACGCATCAAGCATCCCTCTTCGAGGCAGAAAAATACAATTTTAATGTTGACAGGTATCCCCAGGGTTTAAAGGTTGGGTACTAAAGTGTGGTTTGTGTGCAATTTTGAGCCACTTCGGTCACTGTCAAAAGCCTCAATCTAATCTACTCCTGTTGTGTGTGTGCTGACAGAGCGCTGGACAGAAGAGCGAGCTCTGAAACATAGGAATGCTGGAGAGCCAGCTGATCACTGTGAACCTCAAGGTACTTTATTTTTGATTCCTGACATGTCTAGAATGGTCATAGAATAGGCCTAACCTTAGCTTGTCTTAAATATACTTTGTACTATATTGTCATTGATTCCGATAGGCAATGTGTAGTTGTTGCGATATTGTCTGTAGATGGTAGTAAGCCACAGTGTGCTGTCGTAGCTGGGTTTAATAGCTACAAACTATCTACATTTAAACTGTAAAACTCCCTTCTGATAGATTACAAACTATCTACATTTAAACTGTAAACCTCCCTTCTGATAGATTACAAACTATCTGCATTTAAACTGTAAAACACCTTTCTGATAGATTACAAACTATCTACATTTAAACTGTAAAACACCTTTCTGATAGATTACAAACTATCTACATTTAAACTGTAAACCTCCCTTCTGATAGATTACAAACTATCTGCATTTAAACTGTAAAACTCACTTCTGATAGATTACAAACTATCTACATTTAAACTGTAAAACTCCCTTCTCTCTTTCCTTTCAGAAACATGCCTTTGTCTTTGACTCGAGAAAGAGGAAAGTGTCTTCTGTTGCCATGGTGCTTCTGATGGACTCTGCAGGATGACCAGATGAAGAGGATGTATATTTAAAGAACATCTTCTCTATGAGGCGTGATGTGTTGTGCTGTTGCAACGTGTCACTGACTCTGTTTCTATTATCTTTTTCTAAAGGTGGAGTGCACTGTAAATACTTAGATTTTTGTTGTTTCATTTTTTTCTTCGGTTATCACAGCCATCACCTTATCCTATGAGCTAGCCTCCTGCTCAGCTAGCCATCAAACATCTAGATACAGTTACTGTCAAAAAGGTTCGCTGCATTTGCACCTCTTACTTGCACAAATCTGTGAACAAACAACAAACAGACTTCAATTGTTGTGTCCTTAGTTAGTTTGGACGTGTGGGTCCCTTCCTGCTCTGTTCTCCCTAATCATGGTCTTCTTCAGTGCCTTCACTTGGTTTCAGTTAGCATTGTGGGGTGTTGTGTCCTGAAATGTAAAGCGGCTGCTGGCAGGACCCTTGAAGTTCACTGGATGTCACTGGAAGGCTACTGTCCTGCATGGAAACTAACTACTGGTTTAATCAATTTTGTTTCCACATAATTTCAACCCTCAAATTCAATGTGATGAAGTTGAACTGTTTGGAGTAGAAAAGAGATATCAACGTAAGAGAATTTCTGATTTTGTTCACCTAACTTTTAACATAAATCCAATGACTTGGTGACATTTTTTTGTTGATTTCACATTGAATTAAAGTTAGTTGACAACTCAACCAAATCAAAACTATATGTAGAACTGACATCTGTGCCCAGAGGGTACTAACTGGATGGCACAGGCTAATGCTATATAGCCTCCACTGAAATTATCAAATATCCTGGTTGCTGTACTTACTTGAACATGATTTTGGCAAAAAGTTGTAGATAATCAATTGTGTAGACATAAATTAATTGTGTATTTAACTGTTGGAAGGAATATAGATTGATATACTGGAATTGTGATTGTTAGTAACCCCTTTTGGCCATAGCCAATAGCCCATGAAAACATGTTTCTCTGAGTTTTCTCATTCCTCAAATCTGATATCTGCTGCTTTGGGTTAATCCACGTATCCATGACGATCCCAAGCAACCATGACGATCCCAAGCCTTTGTATATATCAGGAGTCGACTGTATTCATCCACATGTTTTGATGAACCAAATGTCCTCAACCCATTGAAAAAGGGGTTAAATGTGTACATTGTCTCTGTTGATGTGTTTTCTATGTTCTCATAGTTCAGAGACTAACAAGACAATGGGGTTATGATCTGTGTTGTGTATGTTAGACTTACTGGTTGAAAGCCCACAGACACTTTTTGTAATAAAATGGCAATATTTTTTACAATATTATAATGCATATGTCATTTTATCAAGCAAATCTATATTTATCAAGCCTTGATATCATTGTACACTGAGTATACCAAACATTAGGAACACCTTCCTAATATTGAGTTGCTGTACAGTATTGATTTGTTCTGGGATGAAAGTAAAGTGGCCAACCTCAATAACATTCCTTTGCTTTTGCTCTGTATATTTGAGGTGCAAACATTCTTGGCACACAGATCGCTCCATGCTGAATGAAGTTGACATTTAGGTAATCTTTGAGATTGGCAGTCTGCCTGCGTTGGACACAGCCAGTAGCTCACTTAAATACAGAGTGACAAGTAACCTTACCACACAGTTAAGGTCACACTTAAGAAAGATATTTACTCAGTGTAGAGGCTTACAATGATTTAAAGTAACAATGACTTACAGTGATTAAAGTCCAACGTTGTTGGTGTTCTTGGACAAAACATGTCTAACCGACCAATCTGATTCCACGCTTTAAGACTGCTTCGATCACGTGGATTGGGATATGTTCCGCATTGCGTCCAACAACAACATTGACGGATACGCTGATACACAACCACACTGCACACTGCCCTAACCCATCTGGACAAGAGGAATACCTATGTGAGAATGCTGTTCATCGACTACAGCACAGCATTTAACACCATAGTACCCTCCACGCTCGTCATCAAGCTTGAGACCCTGGGTCTCGACCCCGCCCTGTGCAACTGGGTACAGGACTTCCTGACGGGCCGCCCCAAGAACACTGGGGCCCCACAAGGGTGCGTTCTGAGCTCTCTCCTGTACTCCCTGTTCACCCACGACTGCATGGCCATGCATGCCTCCAACTCAATCATCAAGTTTGCGGACGACACTACAGTGGTAGGCTTGATTACCAACAACGACGAGACGGCCTACAGGGAGGAGGTGAGGGCCCTCAGAGTGTAGTGTCAGGAAAATAACCTCACACTCAACGTCAACAAAACAAAGGAGATGATTGTGGACTTCAGGAAACAGCAGAGGGAGCACGCCCCTATCCACATCGACGGGACAGTAGTGGAGAGGGTAGTAAGTTTTAAGTTCCTCGGGGTACACATCACGGACAAACTGAATAGATCCACCCACACAGACAGCGTCGTGAAGAAGGCGCAGCAGCGCCTCTTCAACCTCAGGAGGCTGAAGAAATTCGGCTTGTCACCAAAAGCACTCACAAACTTCTACAGATGCACAATCGAGAGCATCCTGTCGGGCTGTATCACCGCCTGGTACGGCAACTGCTCCGCCCACAAGGCTCTCCAGAAGGTAGTGAGGTCTGCACAACGAATCACCGGGGGCAAACTACCTGCCCTCCAAGACACCTACACCACCCGATGTCACAGGAAGGCCATAAAGATCATCAAGGACAACAACCACCCGAGCCACTGCCTGTTCACCCTGCTTTCATCCAGAAGCCGAGGTCAGTACAGATGCACCAAAGCAGGGACCGAGAGACTCAAAAACAGCTTCTATCTCAAGGCCATCAGACTGTTAAACAGCCACCACCAACATTGAGTGGCTGCTGCCAACATACTGACTCAACTCCAGCCACTTTAATAATTTAAATTGATGGAAATTGATGTAAAATATATCACTAGCCACTTTAAACAACGTTACTTAATATGATGTTTACATACCATACATTACTCATCTCATATGTATATGTATATACTGTACTCTATACCATCTACTGCATCTTGCCTATGCCGTTCTGTACCATCACTCATTCATATATCTTTATATATCATATTCTTTATCCCTTTACACTTGTGTGTATAAGGTAGTAGTTTTGGAATTGTTAGGTTAAATTACTCGTTGGTTATTACTGCATTGTCGGAACTAGAAGCACAAGCATTTCGCTACACTCACATTAACATCTGCTAACCATGTGTATGTGACAAATACATTTGATTTGATTTGATTTAACCCTTGCATGGAACACCCATATCCCCTCTGAGATGTTTCAGTGGTTTTACTCCACCCCCCTGGAAACAAGGATAACCCTCTGATTTCTTCTTCTTCTCTGTACAAATCCACTATTGGGTGTCAACTTCTTGTCTAGATAATTTATGGAACCTTCAAACAAGTGAACCCATGCGTGGACTGGAAAATTACGGCATATTCAACGGACTCCCAAAAGACATAGAAAATGACTTTCACTGGATGATATGCTAGCTATGCCATTCTACTTCCAAAACCACAATGGCTTTAATAACAGCTCTCCCCCATGCATAGTCTCTAAGTATCCATAGCACCGATAGAAAACAGTGCTATCAAGTCTTACTAAGGGGTCCCAGTTGGGACACAGTCGAGTCACTGAACTACATGCACGTCAGTTGTGTTACCGTGCAAAGAGGAGATTTATCAACCAGCTGTGCATTTGCTTGGGATTCAGTACTAGTGGAAAGGTCATCGGGTGTAGCTCAAATCTGATCATGTAGTACTTCTCCAATGATGTGAATGCCATGACGCCAATAGATAAGTGAATCATCCCTTTGATGGTCCAGATGGGCCAGATCACTTCCTGTTTTCTTCTCCTTGTGTTTTGAAACACAGGAAAACATAGTGGAGTGAGTAGAGTTCTTTTTAATAAATAAGTGTTAGCTTTAACTTGCACTATGCAGAAATCGCTCCACCATTTCCTGCTTGTTAAAATTCTAATAGTTTGCTTAATTTCAGTTTATGTGACAAAATAAGCAAGTATAGTGTCGAGAATCATAGTACCATCTCAACTGCTGGTGAAATATATTTTCCATAACCCAAAATATTGTATTTTCAGCTGTTTGAAGCTGGTGTGCAAAACCGAAAGTAAAAGACACAAAAACAAAACTTAAGAAAGGGATGCATAGAAATAGCACACACAGAACAGATCTACCACTTCTTAGACTTTCTTTCAATGAGAATGACGGATCTATAACTCATTTATATGTGAATTTGGTTGTGTCGCCCACAAACTTACATATTGCAGCGGTAAGTGTCTCACTCCCTTGAAAAATCGCCATACCTTTAATTTAAAGCAATATCCTGATGACCTTGGCCACGTAAAAGGTGTTCCCTTGTCACCATTCATTTTGACCCAATTCCCTTTTTGCTTGTCCTACCCAAAGTGATATTGAGTGGTGTAACATCCTTGCTTGCTTTGACGGTGCTGAGGTTTATGTAACGGCGTTCTTCGTTTGTCGAAAGAGAGGACCGAAATGCAGCGTGGTGGTTACTCATGTTCTTTAATGAAGCGATCCAAGGTGGCATAGCAGTTCAGACGTCTTTTGTCCTCGTCTTGTCGTGTCCTGTATATATATATATTTACAACTTTTTCACATACATTTTATTTTTATTTTCCATCAACTCATCTTCAAAACACTCTCCTGCAACCCGCCTCACCAATGTATATTTATAAAAAAGTATTATTTACCTCAGATCTGTAATCCTCCAAGAAGCTAGCCAGAAACTCCAGGAGGCTGGCCTGAAACTAGCCAGAAGCTAATCCAGAAGCTAGTTCAGAAGCTAGTTGGCTCCTTTACTGGCAAGTCGTTGGTGTTCAGCTAACCACGGTTTGTGGTCATCGGCTATCCTTTGGCTCGAAAGTCTATCGCCAGTTCTGTACGGCGCAGCGCGGCTCGGAGCGGAGCATACCGGACCAATTTTTCTCTCCATGTCCCTGGATTTCGACTGCTCTCTGGACAGTCATGCCCGGATCTCACAGCTAGCTAGCTGCTATCCGTGTGACTATCGGCCTTCGTCGATTCCGGAGCAAACATCAATTGTTCCGGAGCTAGCAAGCTCCGTCAATCACTCCTGAGTTCCATCAATCGCACCTGGGCTGCAGTCGCCTATCCGGACCCGGTTTGCTGCCTTCGCGGAGCCCCACCGGGCCTTCACAACTGGACTGCCGACGTTATCTACCCGAAGGAGTTATTCGGCTGGCTCCTCCGTCGCGACGTTACCTGAACGCCCATCTGCGGCCTGCTAACCGTTAGCTGTCTTACCGGCTGCTATCTGAATAGACAATCGGACATTTTTATTTTTTTATTTTTATTTTTTATTTTTATTATTATTATTATGTTTTCTTCTTGGGCCTCTATAACTATATCTATTGTTTTTATTTTTGTTGTTGTGTGATTTGGATTGATCCCCTCTACCACACGGAACCCCACTAATCTACTGACGGAGCGCAGGAGGTGGCTAACAACAGACCTCCATCCTATGCTAGCTTGCTACCGATGCCCTGGCTAGCTGTCTAAATCACCAACCAACCTCTCCACTCACCGGACCCTTTTGATCACTCGACTAAGCATGCCTCTCCTTAATGTCAATATGTCTTGTCCATTTCTGTTCTGGTTAGTGTTTATTGGCTTATTTCACTGTAGAGCCTCTAGTCCTGCTCACTATACCTTATCCAACCTATTAGTTCCACCACCCACACATGCAATGACATCTCCTGGTTTCAACGATGTTTCTAGAGACAATATCTCTCTCTTCATCACTCAATACCTAGGTTTACCTCCACTGTATTCACATCCTACCATACATTTGTCTGTACATTATACCTTGATGCTATTTTATCGCCCCCAGAAACCTCCTTTTACTCTATGTTCCAGACGTTCTAGACGACCAATTCTCATAGCTTTTAGCCGTACCCTTATTCTACTCCTCCTATGTTCCTCTGGCGATGTAGAGGTGAATCCAGGCCCTGCAGTGCCTAGCTCCACTCCTATTCCCCAGGCGCTCTCTTTTGACGACTTCTGTAACCGTAATAGCCTTGGTTTCATGCATGTTAACATTAGAAGCCTCCTCCCTAAGTTTGTTCTATTCACTGCTTTAGCACACTCTGCCAACCCGGATGTTCTAGCTGTGTCTGAATCCTGGCTTAGGAAGACCACCAAAAACTCAGACATTTTAATTCCAAACTACAACATTTTCAGACAAGATAGAACTGCCAAAGGGGGCGGTGTTGCAATCTACTGCAAAGATAGCCTGCAGAGTTCTGTCCTACTATCCAGGTCTGTACCCAAACAATTTGAACTTCTACTTTTAAAAATCCACCTCTCTAAAAACAAGTCTCTCACCGTTGCCGCCTGCTATAGACCACCCTCTGCCCCCAGCTGTGCTCTGGACACCATATGTGAACTGATTGCCCCCCATCTATCTTCAGAGTTCGTGCTGCTAGGCGACCTAAACTGGAACATGCTTAACACCCCAGCCATCCTACAATCTAAACTTGATGCCCTCAATCTCACACAAATAATCAATGAACCTACCAGGTACCTCCCCAAAACCTTAAACACGGGCACCCTCATAGATATCATCCTAACCAACTTCCCCTCTAAATACACCTCTGCTGTCTTCAACCAAGATCTCAGCGATCACTGCCTCATTGCCTGCATCCGTAATGGGTCAGCGGTCAAACGACCTCCACTCATCATTGTAAAACGCTCCCTGAAACACTTCTGCGAGCAGGCCTTTCTAATCGACCTGGCCGGGGTATCCTGGAAGGATATTGATCTCATCCCGTCAGTAGAGGATGCCTGGATATTTTTTTTAAATGCCTTCCTAACCATCTTAAATAAACGTGCCCCATTTAAGAAAATTAGAACCAGGAACAGATATAGCCCTTGGTTCTCCCCAGACCTGACTGCCCTTAACCAACACAAAAACATCCTATGGCGTTCTGCATTAGCATCGAACAGCCCCCGTGATATGCAGCTGTTCAGGGAAGCTAGAAATCATTATACACAGGCAGTTAGAAAAGCCAAGGCTAGCTTTTTCAAGCAGAAATTTGCTTCCTGCAACACTAACTCAAAAAAGTTCTGGGACACTGTAAAGTCCATGGAGAATAAGAACACCTCCTCCCAGCTGCCCACTGCACTGAAGATAGGAAACACTGTCACCACTGATAAATCCACCATAATTGAGAATTTCAATAAGCATTTTTCTACGGCTGGCCATGCTTTCCACCTGGCTACTCCTACCCCGGACAACAGCACTGCACCCCCAACAGCAACTCGCCCAAGCCTTCCCCATTTCTCCTTCTCCCAAATCCATTCAGCTGATGTTCTGAAAGAGCTGCAAAATCTGGACCCCTACAAATCAGCCGGGCTAGACAATCTGGACCCTTTCTTTCTAAAATTATCTGCCAAAATTGTTGCCACCCCTATTACTAGCCTGTTCAACCTCTCTTTCGTGTCGTCTGAGATTCCCAAAGATTGGAAAGCAGCTGCGGTCATCCCCCTCTTCAAAGGGGGGGACACTCTTGACCCAAACTGCTACAGACCTATATCTATCCTACCGTGCCTTTCTAAGGTCTTCGAAAGCCAAGTCAACAAACAGATTACCGACCATTTCGAATCTCACCATACCTTCTCTGCTATGCAATCCGGTTTCAGAGCTGGTCATGGGTGCACCTCAGCCACGCTCAAGGTCCTAAACGATATCTTAACCGCCATCGATAAGAAACATTACTGTGCAGCCGTATTCATTGATCTGGCCAAGGCTTTCGACTCTGTCAATCACCATATCCTCATCGGCAGACTCGACAGCCTTGGTTTCTCAAATGATTGCCTCGCCTGGTTCACCAACTACTTCTCTGATAGAGTTCAGTGTGTCAAATCGGAGGGTCTGCTGTCCGGACCTCTGGCAGTCTCTATGGGGGTGCCACAGGGTTCAATTCTTGGACCGACTCTCTTCTCTGTATACATCAATGAGGTCGCTCTTGCTGCTGGTGAGTCCCTGATCCACCTCTACGCAGACGACACCATTCTGTATACTTCCGGCCCTTCTTTGGACACTGTGTTAACAACCCTCCAGGCAAGCTTCAATGCCATACAACTCTCCTTCCGTGGCCTCCAATTGCTCTTAAATACAAGTAAAACTAAATGCATGCTCTTCAACCGATCGCTACCTGCACCTACCCGCCTGTCCAACATCACTACTCTGGACGGCTCTGACTTAGAATACGTGGACAACTACAAATACTTAGGTGTCTGGTTAGACTGTAAACTCTCCTTCCAGACCCATATCAAACATCTCCAATCCAAAGTTAAATCTAGAATTGGCTTCCTATTTCGCAACAAAGCATCCTTCACTCATGCTGCCAAACATACCCTTGTAAAACTGACCATCCTACCAATCCTCGACTTTGGCGATGTCATTTACAAAATAGCCTCCAATACCCTACTCAGCAAATTGGATGCAGTCTATCACAGTGCAATCCGTTTTATCACCAAAGCCCCATATACTACCCACCATTGCGACCTGTACGCTCTCGTTGGCTGGCCCTCGCTTCATACTCGTCGCCAAACCCACTGGCTCCATGTCATCTACAAGACCCTGCTAGGTAAAGTCCCCCCTTATCTCAGCTCGCTGGTCACCATAGCATCTCCCACCTGTAGCACACGCTCCAGCAGGTATATCTCTCTAGTCACCCCCAAAACCAATTCTTTCTTTGGCCGCCTCTCCTTCCAGTTCTCTGCTGCCAATGACTGGAACGAACTACAAAAATCTCTGAAACTGGAAACACTTATCTCCCTCACTAGCTTTAAGCACCAACTGTCAGAGCAGCTCACAGATTACTGCACCTGTACATAGCCCACCTATAATTTAGCCCAAACAACTACCTCTTTCCCAACTGTATTTAATTTTAATTTATTTATTTATTTTGCTCCTTTGCACCCCATTATTTTTTATTTCTACTTTGCACATTCTTCCATTGCAAAACTACCATTCCAGTATTTTACTTGCTATATTGTATTTACTTTGCCATCATGGCCTTTTTTGCCTTTACCTCCCTTCTCACCTCATTTGCTCACATTGTATATAGACTTGTTTATACTGCATTATTGACTGTATGTTTGTTTTTACTCCATGTGTAACTCTGTGTCGTTTTATCTGTCGAACTGCTTTGCTTTATCTTGGCCAGGTCGCAATTGTAAATGAGAACTTGTTCTCAACTTGCCTACCTGGTTAAATAAAGGTAAAATAAAAAAAAAATAAAAAAATGAATGAATGACGATACATGAAATAACTATTAAATACGAAAACAACAAACGGAACGTGAAACTTAATACAGCCTATCTGGTGAACACTACACAAAGACAGGAACAATCACCCACGAAATACAAAGCGAAACCCAGGCTCCCTAAATACGGTTCCCAATCAGAGACAACGAGAATCACCTGACTCTGATTGAGAAACGCCTCAGGCAGCCAAACCTATGCAACACCCCTACTCAGCCGTAATCCCAACAATACAAAAACCCCAATACGAACCACAACATATAAACCCATGTCACACCCTGGCCTGACCAAACATATAACGAAAACACAAAATACTAATACTAATACTAAAAAATACTAATACTAATACTAATACTAAGGCATGACAGTTTAAGAGTGGATCGGTGTTAGAAGCACCGCTCAGAGCCTCTACCCGTGGCTAATCACATCCGGGCTCTAGGCCTGCCCAACACCATCATCAAAGTACACCATGTCCATAAAAGTTGTACACACGCACAGACACACAATGTAAAGACAAGTCCTTGCAGTGAATTTCCAAATTGTGATGCTATAATCACAAACATTGTCTATGTATTATCCTTAAAATGAGAAAGCACAGTCAGAGAGGAACGTTTATTATTAATTTATTCAGGATAACATAAAGCACACTCAGAGAGGAACGTTTATTATTAATTTATTCAGGATAACGTAAAGCACACTCAGAGAGGAACGTTTATTATTAATTTATTCAGGATAACGTAAAGCACACTCAGAGAGGAACGTTTATTATTAATTTATTCAGGATAACATAAAGCACACTCAGAGAGGAACGTTTATTATTAATTTATTCAGGATAACGTAAAGCACACTCAGAGAGGAACGTTTATTATTAATTTATTCAGGATAACATAAAGCACACTCAGAGAGGAACGTTTATTATTAATTTATTCAGGATAACATAAAGCACACTCAGAGAGGAACGTTTATTATTAATTTATTCAGGATAACATAAAGCACACTCAGAGAGGAACGTTTATTATTAATTTATTCAGGATAACATAAAGCACACTCAGAGAGGAACGTTTATTATTAATTTATTCAGGATAACATAAAGCACACTCAGAGAGGAACGTTTATTATTAATTTATTCAGGATAACGTAAAGCACACTCAGAGAGGAACGTTTATTATTAATTTATTCAGGATAACGTAAAGCACACTCAGAGAGGAACGTTTATTATTAATTTATTCAGGATAACGTAAAGCACACTCAGAGAGGAACGTTTATTATTAATTTATTCAGGATAACATAAAGCACACTCAGAGAGGAACGTTTATTATTAATTTATTCAGGATAACGTAAAGCACACTCAGAGAGGAACGTTTATTATTAATTTATTCAGGATAACATAAAGCACACTCAGAGAGGAACGTTTATTATTAATTTATTCAGGATAACATAAAGCACAGTGTCCTCTGAAGGACATTCTTCTCTTCCTCCCGAATCTCCCGTGGGCAGATTCTCCCCTAAAATGGTCAAATAAACTACATATCTCACAATGGATGTTACTGACCTTTGACAACTGACCCATGTCGTGGAATATTCTAATCAAGTGAGAGAGACTTTGTCATTTCTTCAAACAATCATCTTTATTCCATTAATTATTGCAATAATGAAACAGTCAACCCAACAGTCTAACTGAAAATGAAAAAAACAGATCTTACATAGGACCTAAAAATGCTTAGTCAGACTGGTTCCAACCTTCCTATAAGCCACCTTGGTCCATCTCCTGGTTATCTGCACGGGATGTTGTTTTATGCCAGGATGATGAGACGTTGTTCTAAACTCTTCCAGGCTATCTCTATCTCGGGTCACACACACACCACATCTTGTCTATGGAATGCCAACTTTAGGTTTTTATCACCAAGTCATTGTCAGCTCAAGCTACAGTGCCTTGCGAAAGTATTCGGCCCCCTTGAACTTTGCGACCTTTTGCCACATTTCAGGCTTCAAACATAAAGATATAAAACTGTATTTTTTTGTGAAGAATCAACAACAAGTGGGACACAATCATGAAGTGGAACGACATTTATTGGATATTTCAAACTTTTTTAACAAATCAAAAACTGAAAAATTGGGCGTGCAAAATGATTCATCACCCTTAAGTTATTACTTTGTAGCGCCACCTTTTGCTGCGATTACAGCTGTAAGTCGCTTGGGGTATGTCTCTATCAGTTTTGCACATCGAGAGACTGACATTTTTTCCCATTCCTCCTTGCAAAACAGCACTGTATCTCTAGCAAAACCCATTTTTTTCTTGACCATACGCCCAGACTAACTGCAGGAAGCTAGAGTGGAAACCATCTCTTTACAGAAACACAGAATGAAACAGAACAGAAATGTCTTCCTATTTGTTAAGTATTAATTGTTAACTATTAATTAGATTAGATTAGGCCTGGCTCGCAGTTGGCATTCCAATTCATCCCAAAGGTGTTAGATGGAGTTCACGTCAGGGCTCTGTGCAGGCCGGTCAAGTTCATCCATACACAGATCTCGACAAATCATTCATGTATGGCCTTCGCTCTGTGCACGGGGGCATTGTCATGCTGAAACAGGAAAAGGCCTTCCCAAAACTGTTGCCACAAAGTTGGAAGCACAGAATCATCTAGAATTTTACTGTATGCTGTAGCCTTAAAATGTCCATTCACTGGAACTAAGGGGCCTAGCCAGAACCATGAAAAACAGCCCCAGACCATTATTCCTCCTCCACCAAACTTTACAGTTGGCACTATGTATTGGGGCAGGTAGAGTTCTCCTGGCATCCACCAAACCCAGATTCGTCTGTCGAACTGCCAGATGGTAAAGCGTAATTCATCACTCCAGAGAACGCGATTTCACTGCTCCAACGGCGGTGAGCTTTATTACTACTCCAGCTGACACTTGGCATTGCGCATGGTGACCTTAGGCTTGTGTGCGGTTGCTTGGCCTTGGAAACCCATTTCATGAAGCTCCTGATGAACAGTTATTCTGCTGAATTTGCTTCCAGAGTCAGATTGGAAATCGAGGACAGACCATTTTCAGAACTTGGTCGTCCCGTTCTGTGAGCTTGTGTGGCCTACCACTTTGTGGCTGAGCCGTTGTTGCTCCTAGACGTTTCCACTTCACAATAACAGCATTTACAGTTGAACGGGGCAGCTCTAGCAGGGTAGAAATTTGACGGACTGACTTGTTGGAAAGGTGGCATCCTATGAGGGTGACAAGTTGAAAGTCACTGAGCACTTCAGTAAGGCCATTCTACTGAAAATCAGTGGCGTGAAGTACTTAAGTAGAAATACTTTGAAGTACTACTAAAGTCGTTTTTTGGGGTATTTGTACTTTACCTTACTATTTATATATTTTTTTATATTTTACTTCACTACATTCCTAAAGACAATAATGTACTTTTTACTCCCTACATTTTCCCTGACACCCAAACGTACTCATTACATTTTAAATGCTTAGCAGGACAGGAAAATGATCCAATTCACACACTTACAAGAGAATACGTGGTCATCCCTACTGCCGATGATCTGGCGGACTCACTGAACACAAACGCATATTTTCTAAATTCTGTGTTGGAGTGTTGGAGTGTGGCCCTGGCTTTCCATAAATGTTCAAACCAGGAAAATGCTGCTTTGCTTAATATAAGGAATATGAAATGATTTATACTTTTACTTTTGATAGTTAAGAATATTTGATCAATTACATTTACTTTTGATACTTATGTATATTTAGAACCAAATACTTTTAGACTTTTACTCAAGTAGTATTTTACTGGGTAACTTTCACTTTTACTTGAGTAACTTTCTATTAAGGTATCTATACTTTTACTCAAGTATGACAATTGCGTACTTTTTCAACCATTGCTGACAATGTTCGTCTATGGAGATTGCATAGCTGTGTGCTCGATTTTATATACCTGTCAGCACCGTGTGTGGTTGAAATAACCGAATCCACTAATTTGAAGGGGTGTCCACATACTTTTGTATATATATAGTGTACCTGTACTAACTCTGGTAGTGTTGATCTCATCTCTTAACCTCTCTACCACTAGAGGGCTCTTTACCAGTTATACTGAAGAACTGAAGCACAGTGTATAGTAGGCCAGGTATGGTTGAACATTAGAGTAGACTGGGTGTCTCCTCCACAGGAGTACCTGTAGTAGTGTGTCATGATCAGAGAGCACAAACACGGAGACATCTAAATCAGCCTCAGGATCAGGTTCCAGTCTGCATGGGGATTGGATACAGTACAGAATCAACTCTATGACAGGTGATGATTGGCCTACAGCTATCAGAGCCTTCTTAATCCACCAATCAGAAGCCAGTAAATTCAACAATCCCCTTGTTTATACTGATCACTTCCTGCCTACATGGTCTGGGTCTGAACTGTTCAGTGCTTGCTGTCTCCTGCATGGTGTTTCCATGGTAAGGAATGAATGAAGTGCATCTTAAAGTGCTTAGGGGGTTGGCAGTCCCTCTCTGCAGACAGGCAGGTCCCAGCACCCCCTCTTTCATAACATGCATTCCTTCATTGGCTTTTTCCTTGTCTGATATTTAGCAGTGAAAATAAGTATGCTCTGAGAATCAGGCTGCATGTGTCTGGGCTACTGCTATCCTTCTCACTGCACGTGTACTGTGAACAATCAGGGTATGAGCACGATTATTGGCTAAACTGACTGTGTATTGGGCAGCGAATGACATTGAGAATGTACAGGTAACTGCCAAAATAATGGAAACACTTGAGTAAATGTGTAACGCTTCTCGTTTGTGGAAGGAGAGGAGGACCAAAATGCTGCGTGGTAAGTGTTCATCATGTTTTAATTGAAGAAACTGAACACTACACAAAATAATAAGAAGAGAAAACGAAATAGTTCTGCCAGGTGAACAGACACTAAACAGAAATTGAACACCCACAACCAAAATGGGGAAAACAGGCTACCTAAGTATGATTCTCAATCAGAGACAACTAACGACACCTGCCTCTGATTGAGAACCATACTAGGCCAAACACATAGAAATATAACATAGAAAAAAGAACATAGACTACCCACCCCAACTCACGCCCTGACCAACCTAACACAAAGACATAAAAAAAGGAACTAAGGTCAGAACGTGACAAAATGAGGGATACAATGTATATTGAAAGCAGGTGCTTCCACCCAGGTGTGGTTCCTGAGTTAATTAAGCAGTCCCAAAATGCTTAGGGTCATGTATAAAAATACTATGCAGGCCATTGTTTTGGCTACCATGGCTATGCCCCCATAGGATGACAATGCTACCATCCACAGGGCACGAGTGGTCACTGAATGATTTGATGTAAACCATATGCCATGGCCGTCTCAGCCCCCAGATCTTAACCCAATTGAACACTTATGGAAGATTCTTGAGTAGCGCCTGAGACAAAGTTTTCCACCACCATCAACAAAACACCAAACACCAAATGATGGAATTTCTCGTGGAAGAATGATATCACATCCCTCCAATAGAATTCCAGACACTTGTAGAATCTATGCCAAGGTGCTTTGAAGCTGTTCTGGCTTGTTGTGACCCAACGCCCTATTAAGACACTTTATGTTGGAGTTTCCTTTATTTTGGCAGTTACTTGAGTGTCTGTGTGTATGAATGAATTAAGTACATGTGTGTTCTATTGCATGCATATGCACATGTGTGTGTTTTATGTGTGTGTATACTGCACATTGTGTGTGTATGTACACACAGAGAGCATGGTTTCCGTTGGCACGGTGCCTGGCCTGTCACTCAACTTGGGGTATCTCTCAACACGTTGGCTGTGCCGGCAAGGAGGACAGAAGAAAGGCTGAAACAACAGCTTCCTCCCTTCTGCCATTATCCCAGTGCTGAGAGAGCAACTGTTGTCACCACCACACACTCCAATGAACGTCAAACAAAACCATGTTCTGAACAATTTCACCCTGTCCCATCTTGAGAGAATACACTGCTTAGAGGAAGAATACTGGAGGTGTCATTTGGTTGGTCGGTAATGACAAGAACTGATTGTCTTTGCGTAACATTAGGGGAACTGTACTGTACAGATCATTTTGTAACTGTTGGATCCTGATCAGAAGCCTTAAGATGTTTCTGATGTGGTGTGGTCTTCGTAGTGACGTGCTTCCCTATTTTCTGCCAGTTTGGCTCTAGAACAGAGATAATTCAAGGGACTACAGGGACTTTCATAGCCTGTTTTTATCAAACCGAAGAGAGCCAACTGAATGAGGTCCACCAGGGAATCATAAAACTCAACGACATACAAACTCATGTCAACATTAGGATCCAATGTCATCATTACATTATCATTGTATTGTTTTATGAGGGTATGAACACAACATAAAAAAAACAGACTTTGTTTAGGATGGAAAATGTTACTTCAGTATCTACTATATTTTTTTTACAAACTCTGAGATAATGTGAAACTAATGTCTCTTGTTGAGACGTATGGGCACCCCACTGGCTACAGTAAAGTGACTGCAGATATGGTGCAATCTTTTGAAGTTAGTTTAATTGGGAAACCACATAGAGAGAGAGAGAGACTTCTAACACTGTTGCTCATTAGCTGCTAGGAAGGGGGTGGCACTGGACTCAAAATATTAAGATATGCAGAGTGGCTGTAAAGGTACTGATAGAGATTCTGTCTGCGCGTTCCATTGAGTAATATCCACCTTGCTACAGATGGCCTTGGATCTATCTCCCAATTAGAGAGAGAGAGAGAAACAGAGAGAGAGAGAGAGGGTGAAGCTTATTTTTGATTCAAATCGAGGGTGATGACTGGAATTTCCCCCCAAAGGGCACATCTGAAAGGCAGCAGGGGAGCATGGGAACACTGCAAAACAATACAGAATGGAGAGAGAGAGAGAGTGAGAGAGAACGTGAGAGAGACAGACGCTGAATTATTGTCAAACTGAAGAGAATAAGTGATGATTCTGAGATCAGCAACTACAGTAAGCGAGGGAGATAAATCAAATCAAATCAAAGTTTATTTGTCACATACACATGGTTAGCAGATGTTAATGCGAGTGTAGCGAAATGCTTGTGCTTCTAGTTCCGACAATGCAGTAATAACCAACGAGTAATCTAACCTAACAATATCAACAACTACCTTATACACACAAGTGTAAAGGAATGAAGAATATGTACATAAATATATATGAATGAGTGATGGTACAGAACAGCATAGGCAAGATGCAGTAGATGGTATAGAGTACAGTATATACATATGAGATGAGTAATGTAGGGTATGTAAACATTATATTAAGTGGCATTGTTTAAAGTGGCTAGTCATACATTTTTTACATACATTTTTCTAATATTAAAGTGGCTGGAGTTGAGTCAGTATGTTGGCAGCAGCCACTCAATGTTAGTGGTGGCTGTTTAACAGTCTGATGGCCTTGAGATAGAAGCTGATTTTCAGTCTCTCGGTCCCTGCTTTGGTGCACCTGTACTGACCTCGCCTTCTGGACGATGATCTTACAGGTCCTTGATGATCTTTATGGCCTTCCTGTGACATTGGGTGGTGTAGGTGTCCTGGATGACAAGTAGTTTGCCCCCGGTGATGCGTTGTCACTACCTTCTGGATTGCCTTACGGTTGTGGGCGGAGCAGTTGCCGTACCAGGCGGTGATACAGCCCGACAGGATGATCTCGATTGTGCATCTGTAAATGTTTGTGAGTACTTTTGGTGACAAGCCACATTTCTTTAGCCTCCTGAGGTTGAAGAGGCGCTGCTGCGCCTTCTTCACGACGCTGTCTGTGTGGGTGGACCAATTCAGTTTGTCCGTGATGTGTACGCCAAGGAACTTAAAACTTACTACCACCTCGCCTTATATGCGTCGCGGAAGTTAGAATAACAATGATCCAGGGTTTTACCAGCCCTGGTTGCACAATCGATATGCTGATAGAATTTAGGGAGTCCTGTTTTCAGATTAGCCTTGTTAAAATCCCCAGCTACAATGAATGCAGCCTCAGGACATGTGGTTTCCAGTTTACATAGAGTCAAATAAAGTTCGTTCAGGGCCATTGATGTGTCTGCTTGGGGGGGAATATATGCGGCTGTGATTATAATCGAAGAGAATTCTCTTGGTAGATAATGTGGTCGACATTTGATTGTGATGAATTCTAAGTCAGGTGAACAGAAGGACTTGAGTTCCTGTATGTTGTTATGATCACCACGTCTCGTTAATCTTACCAGAAAGATGCTTGTTTCTGTCGGTGTGATGCGTGAAGAAACCAGCTGGCTGTACCGACTCCGATAGCGTGTGTCGAGTGAGCCATGTTTCCGTGAAGCAAAGAACGTTACAGTCTCTGATGTCTCTCTGGAATGCTACCCTTGCTCGGATTTCATCAACCTTGATGTCAAAAGACTGGACATTGGCGAGTAGTATGCTCGGGAGCGGCGTGCAATGTGCCCGTCTCCGGAGCCTGACCAGAAGACCGCTTCGTCTGCCCCTTTTACGGCGTCGTTGTTTTGGTTCGCCGGCTGGTATCCGATCCATTGTCCCGGGTGGTGGGCAAAACACAGGATCCCCTTCGAGAAAGTCGTATTCCTGGTCGTAATGATGGTGTGTTGACGTTGCTCTTATATCCAGTAGTTCCTCCCCACTGTATGTAATACAACCTAAGATTACCTGGGGTACCAATGTAAGAAATAACACATCAAAAAACTAAATACTGCATAGTTTCCTAGGAACGCAAAGCGAGGCGGCCATCTCTGTCGGCGTCGGAAGTTGATAGAGACGAGGAAAAAGGAAAAAGATGTTGCTTTTTAGGGAACCGTAGATGTATGCTGAAGTAGCTTATCGAAACAAAACACAGACCTTTCAATGGAACGACGCACACTATCAGTATAACATCTTATCAAGCTGCATGTGAGGTGGCCTTAAATGGCCACGTACTCTTGTAATCTCTACTCCGCACAGCCAGAAGAGGACTGGCCACCCCTCAGAACCTGGTTCCTCTCTAGGTTTCTTCCTAGGTTCCTCCCTTTCTAGGGAGTTTTTCCTAGCAACTGTGCTTCCACATCTGCATTGCTTGCTGTTTGGGGTTTTAGGCTGTGTTTCTGTACAGCACTTTGTGACATCTGCTGATGTAAAAAAGGCTTTCTAAATACATGTGATTGATTGATTGAGGTGAGGACAGCGATTCTTAAAACAGTGAACATTTGCAACAATAAATCACTCATGATGACGTCTTTTTCCCTTCTACCTTTTCCAAGGCCCTGTTGTTATTGGAGACAAGGGTGGTGGACCAATCAGGGCTATGGAAGGATTTACCACCTTTTTTTTTAAGGAACGTCTCAACTCTTCTGCCAATAGGGAGGCTGCTGCTCCAGTCTTTATCTGGTCACATGACGTGAGTTATAATTTGGTAACGTTTTGGTTTGAGTTAGCTTGGTGTGAGTTTTTTTTCCCTTTGCTAGTGAATATTCCACTGGCCTCACTCTCGGGACAGTGTGTCAGAGTTTGACATTTCAAACCCCTTCCTAAGGAAACAGGTTTGTTCTCCTTCTCCCTCTCCTGAATTGGATCAAAGAAAAGCCTCAGTCTTCAGATCAGATTCAGAACAGGCCGGGCTGAGATAAGACTTCTAATAGAAACCACATTGAGTTCAGGAGGAGAACACATGATACTGGGCTCTCTCTCTCTCTCTTTCTCTCTCTCTCTCTCTCTTAAAGAGTGATAGGTGACGCTCTGCCCATTGGCAGAGTCAAACTTGTAATACCACACTAGCCAGATAAGGTAACAAAACAGCCACTATTACTGCCTCTCAGTGTAAATGTTTATTTCCATAATGATTACATTTCCATACACGGATGGAAAGTTTGTTTCAACCTTTTTAACGAACCCTCGCTGGGTTGTGTCAAATGTGTGAAAAAATTGATCCCGGCAGTCCAAGGAATGCAGAGCAGGCTATTTTGGTTTTCCAGCACCAGTCTCTGATTGTTTTGGGGGAAAAGTCTGAGTCTGAAACTGCATGATTTTGATCAAGTTTGTAGTTTTTTTCCTAACCAACTTTATGGACACATAGAAAAGTGTTGTTTGACAGAGGTAATGGTTTATTGATACAGTGTAGTGGATGTCAAGGATCCCCTTTCGATTCCTTGACACACTCACCACTTCCTTGTTTGGCCATGTCCTCTCAGCCTTTCTGTACATTTTTGCACTCGTCTAAGGTCAATGAATATGAATGAATTCTCTAAAGCACTTGGAAGTGTAATGATGCGCCTGCAGGAATATTGTTCAGAGCCTGATTAAACAAACAGACTGCAGCTGAACTAAAAATACAATGAATGGGTGTTTACAAAGACATTTTGTCTGGCGAAGTTTGAAGTTGGTGACACACATTCTCACAAAAACATTAGAAAGGTAGGTTTCTTACCAGCAACGCTGGTGGACCATAATGCATTGGGCCTGTATGAATGTGTCCCCTAATGCATTTCCAAATGGTTTTAGCCACTGAGGATTCCCTCGAGAAAAAACAAAAGCTCAAAGATCTTATCATTATGCTAGTGTCAACATTACCCATGCCATTGTGACTCCTACGTTGTAATATGCACAGAATTAAAAACACCTACTGTATCTCTATGGTAACAGAAACTGTGGAACAGTATTCTCTTGAATCCCTGATGATGTTCATCCTGTCTTTGGGGAGGTCTAGAAGAGAATGGATAGGCCACGTTATGCAATTCAACATTTAGCCTTTAGGTTATTTCATGCACCATTAACTACTTTATTATGACCTATTAGTATGACATAATCCTTCTCTGATATATGACCTTGGAGACCTGGAAGAGTTTAATTTCATGTCCAGGCTTGGAAAATGTCTGCTAAATGCTTATAATATCAGCTTTAGGGTCATTCATTCAATGGATTGTTTAGGCAGAAGGAAATCTACACCATCCACTCACATGTCTTAACCACAGAGCTTTAAGGATCTTCAGCTTAAAGACCAAAATCATGGAGGGAAATGTCTTATGTAGAACTGTTTTGTTGTTGTTGCCAACTGTGACTTAGATATTTACTGGGGCAGAAAGCCTATACTTTCTGCTTGGTGTAGATTACTGTAAGTCTATGGAGCTTCGGTTTTCAGCAACGATGTCATTATGTTGTGTGTTCTCAGAGAGACTGCTTCTCGTACTCTGTTTTTGTTATGTTGTTGTGTTGGTCCTTGTGTCTCTCAGGTCTCTCTGATGAGTCCGTTAGGAAAAAAGTACTTGTCCAAAGCCTCTTTTTCTTTTCCCTTAGTGTCTGTCTGTCTGTCTGTCCTTGATGGTGATTTGTCCCATTGCTCTCCATGTGAGGACAGAGTGGATGGTTTAGGGCCTGTTGTGACAGCCATAGCCCCCGGAGTGCTCCTCACAATGCTCCATGGAAAACAGAAACACCCTGGGATAGGGTTGCGGTCAGCTGCTGCAGAACAAACAGCTCAGGAAGAAGAGTAACACCACTGTGTCTTGGCTACACAGAATGACAGGACACAGAAAAGGGGGGGGAGAGAGAGAGAGAGAGAGAGAGAGAGAGAGAGAGAGACCCCTTGCTTCGTTCCTCTCTTTATGGATGGCTATTAGAATTGATTGATATTGAACCTGACCTGTGAGATTTCTATGCACCTGTTTCTATGACTTCTTACAGAGGAAGTTAGTGAAGATTTCACTTAGGCGGGCTTTGGGTACCAGTTTTTGACTAATGTCATCAGTTATTGATGGCATTGTTCTAAGAACTACTTTGACTTTGTCAAATGTGGTCGTGGTGTTTTCTGCGACTTTGGTGACCTTGAGATACAGTATGACGACTCTAGAAACTCTAGCAGCTAACATTTCATAAATAAACTGTTTCCTGTGCCGACATAGTTTATGGAATTCATTTGTGGACCTGAAACATATTTTCTGAGAGAGAGAGAGAGAGAGAGAGAGAGAGAGAGAGAGAGAGAGAAGCATTTGGGAAAAACATTATTGGATAAGACACGTCCTCAACTTCAGGATTTGTTAGTCCAACTTCACGACTCCAATCCATCATCAAGTATCGTAATTTTCTACAGCCTCCCGCTTATCACCGTTTGATAAATACTAACAATAACACAAATGACAAACCTGACACATGCGGTTTCATCTCACTTGCTAGCGCGGTGCGTAGTCTGCCACACATATCATTATCTAGTCTCTTGATTATGTAACCCAAAATAATTGTGCCGATGATATTTCATCTTAATGTTCTCCAAGACTTTGTTTTTGGAACCGCAGAATGAAAACATCGTCTTCATCATTTTTATGCTACATGATCAGAGACAAGATTGTCAGGTGTTTCCTTGGTTTCCATAACTTGGAATGCTCAGCTCTTATTTTGGGAAGCTTCACCATGGAAACGAAGGACACGTTATCCACAGCCCTATGAAGAGAAACTGTTGGTTATATAATGTTGGATTACGACAAGACTTTAATTCAGTATAAACCGTATGGGATGTTATAGAATCAGTACTTTTCCAGGACTTTCTCTCTGTGCCCAACTGAGAAACTTGGAAAGGAAGAGGTGAATTGGTGTGCAACCTAATCTCTCTGGATGGTTAATGTTAACAGTGGTGGGCCCACATGCTTTTCATCTGACTCCACTACACTATGGGCCATATTCAATCAAATAAGACTGGGGAGTTTCTGTCTTTGCAGGGTAACTCGTAAAATATGGTTCTTCATGCACAGAATGGAACGTTGTTTTGTCAAGCATAGATACATAAAAGCAAACATACATTATTGAATCACAAGAACAATCAGGTATTTGAGATAGATATTCTAGAATCAAGGTTTTATGAACTAGAACTAGAAAGTGTGCACACTGCATACAGAGCCCTACACAATCTGATCTCAGATCTGCCCCAGGCAGCTTTCCCATCTAGGGCTCTTTAAAGAGCCCAACCCGAGCAACTCAGTGCCTCTCAAAGCCCCATGGCACTGATCTGAGGACAGATCAGCTCCAAAATATTTTATACAAATTTACTTCACCTCATAAAACCCCCTGTATTTTGTGAGGTATTGGGTTGAGGATTGAGGTACACCATTGCATAACAGCCTTTGAACCCCAGAGTTCTGGCGCTGGGCCCGGGGAAGCCAAGGCAGAACTGCTGACTGTAATGGCTCCTACAGGCCTGACTCACTCTCCACTGGAAGGAGGAGCGGCCTGGCCCCTGGAGTTTCTGATGGCCATAAAACTTGCCTGAGCTGGCGGCACATCGGCCCTGTCAGGAAACGAAGAAGAGGAAAGAAAGCGAGGAAGAAAAAGGCAAATGAATGAGGATGCTGTGGAGGATAGGAGGCACTAGTTCTGCTCAGTACATCAATGGCAGCCATCTGTTTGTGTGTGAGTATCAAACACATGCCTGTTTGTGAGTTTGACTGAACACCCTCCTGAGACATTCAGCCTGGGCCGGAGTTCTCAGGTCTCTTACAAACATGAGACGAGCAAATGTTGTCTGTACAACCACATGAGTTCTCTGAATACGGTTTGTCTGAACATGGGTCCTCGTTGATGAAACGTGATGAAACCCAGCAAAATATGGATGAAGCCACTGGCGAGAATATGGGGGAATACACTGAAGTTGTGTTCAGAACACAGTTGTGCTCTTGATAAGCTATAAATGACCACCTGCAGCCATTTGGTTTCCACCCGATGCACCTCTTCAGAGTAGCACTCATTCGCCTCATAACCAGACCGTTATGAACACTTTAACTATCCAACGAGAGAAAATAAAATAAAATGTAAAGTCAACAGTGGGTAATACCACAGGAAAACCAAAAGTATATGACAACAGTGGATTCAGCAGCGGTTGAAATATGACTTATGAGAAGAGAGGAAGGGTCTATGAAATCTAACTCTGTGAAATGCCACTTTTCTGTTCAACATCACTCCCTGGTTAGCTTTTTATTGCGACCTGTTTTCGTTGGCCTTTGCTCCAGTAATATAGTCTTCTGTGGCGAACTGTATTATTGAGGGGAATAGTAATGCTTTCCCAGTTTACTTTAAAAGTCACTCAATATGAAACAGTGGTATCAGAGGCCTCTGTGGACTTTCTATGAGGTTGTGCTGGATGTCTACATCATAGGCCCTTGAAAGGCCCTTGAATGGTTCCAGACATCAATCCCTATACCAGTCTGCTGTTCCCACATGCTTCAAGAGGGCCACCATTGTTCCTGTTCCCAAGAAAGCTAAGGTAACTGAGCTAAACGACTACGGTAGCACTCACATCCGTCATCATGAAGGGCTTTGAGAGACTAGTCAAGGACCATATCACCTCCACCCTAGCTGACACCCTAGACCCACTCCAATTTGCTTACCGCCCAAAAAGGTCCACAGACGATGCAATCTCAACCACACTGCACACTGCCCTAACCCATCTGGACAAGAGGAATACCTATGTGAGAATGCTGTTCATCGACTACAGCTCGGCATTCAACACCATAGTACCCTCCAAGCTCGTCATCAAGCTCGAGACCCTGGGTCTCGACCCCGCCCTGTGCAACTGGGTACTGGACTTCCTGATGGGCCGCCCCCAGGTGGTGAGGGTAGGCAACAACATCTCCTCCCCGCTGATCCTCAACACTGGGGCCCCACAAGGGTGCGTTCTGAGCCCTCTCCTGTACTCCCTGTTCACCCACGACTGCGTGGCCACGCACGCCTCCAACTCAATCATCAAGTTTGCGGACGACACAACAGTGGTAGGCTTGATTACCAACAACGACGAGACGGCCTACAGGGAGGAGGTGAGGGCCCTCGGAGTGTGGTGTCAGGAAAATAACCTCACACTCAACGTCAACAAAACTAAGGAGATGATTGTGGACTTCAGGAAACAGCAGAGGGAACACCCCCCCATCCACATCGATGGAACAGTAGTGGAGAGGGTAGCAAGTTTTAAGTTCCTCGGCATACACATCACAGACAAACTGAATTGGTCCACTCACACAGACAGCATCGTGAGGAAGGCGCAGCAGCGCCTCTTCAACCTCAGGAGGCTGAAGAAATTCGGATTGTCACCAAAAGCACTCACAAACTTCTACAGATGCACAATCGAGAGCATCCTGGCGGGCTGTATCACCGCCTGGTATGGCAACTGCACCGCCCTCAACCGTAAGGCTCTCCAGAGGGTAGTGAGGTCTGCACAACGCATCACCGGGGGCAAACTACCTGCCCTCCAGGACACCTACACCACCCGATGCTACAGGAAGGCCATAAAAATCATCAAGGACATCAACCACCCGAGCCACTGCCTGTTCACCCCGCTGTCATCCAGAAGGCGAGGTCAGTACAGGTGCATCAAAGCTGGGACCGAGAGACTGAAAAACAGCTTCTATCTCAAGGCCATCAGACTGTTAAACAGCCACCACTAACATTGAGTGGCTACTGCCAACACACTGTCAACGACACTGACTCTACTCCAGCCACTTTAATAATGGGAATTGATGGGAAATGATGTAAATATATCACTAGCCACTTTAAACAATGCTACCTTATATAATGTTACTTACCCTACATTATTCATCTCATATGCATACGTAGATACTGTACTCTATATCATCGACTGCATCCTTATGTAATACATGTATCACTAGCCACTTTAACTATGCCACTTTGTTTACATACTCATCTCATATGTATATACTGTACTCGATACCATCTACTGTATCTTGCCTATGCTCCTCTGTACCATCACTCATTCATATATCCTTATGTACATATTCTTTATGCCCTTACACTGTGTATAAGACAGTAGTTTTTTGGAATTGTTAGTTAGATTACTTGTTCGTTATTACTGCATTGTCGGAACTAGAAGCACAAGCATTTCGCTACACTCGCATTAACATCTGCTAACCATGTGTATGTGACAAATAAAATTTGATTTGATTGATTTGATTTGATGTATTGTCAGCGCATTCAGTCATTCATTGGTGACATGTCTAAATGGAAAATCAACCAATCCGATGGGCAGGAAAGTAGATTGACTGACTATGTTCCATAATCAAAGAGGTGTCACTGGTCATGGAAGCAAGGGGTTCTTCATTTTCTGTAGAGACTCATTCTCAGAACTTGAGAGAATTTGCACCATCACCATCCAAGCATTTCAGCGAATCTCATAGACGGCTTGTGTAAGGCTCCGAAACAGCTTGTATTCTTTTTCATGACGGTTTGGTAGAGAACCTTTTTGTGGGACTTTTAGCGGTCTATTCATTCCAGCTGAAGGTCAGTCAGAATTAAATGTGTGTTAGTAAATCTCCCTCTGAGACACCAGCACCTACTGTTCTATCTGGCTGCTGGTGGCACGTTTCTTCTACCTCAACCACCACTATTCCTTGTCACTCATTCAATGCTACTTCAGTAAAGTAAAGCACTTCATATTTGCCTAAGCAACTCCCAATTAGTTTATGTTGAAATATAGAGTATGGGACTGTGCTATCATCAAACTGTGTCTTTGAGTTCTTTCACTTCATACGTTTTGTCCAAGGCTAAGAGTTTGAGACTATAAAGTTATGTTGTGCATAGTACTGTGAGCCTGATGATGAGGTGGAGAGTGTTTCAGTATCCTCATAGGAGGTTAGTTAGATGTTTTACAGGTGGTTTGCATGCTCAGATCAGTATTATATGACACATTAAACGATGAGAAGGAGATAACCTCCATTTGAATTCTGAGGGCCGGTTTCCCAGACACAGAATAAGCTTAGTCCTGGACTAAGAATGATTTTAATGGAGAATCTCCATTGGGAAAGTTTTTTAGTTCTGGACAAAGTTTAATCTGGGCTGGGATACCGGCCATAAATGTACTTCTCCCAGTTTGTGAATTAGTTCCGGAATAAACAAAGTTAGACATACAGTAGAAGACCTACTTTATGTTGATGTTCCAGATGTTAATCTGAAGGTTTTAGTAGGACATCGGTTGGTTAGAATCACAGCAGGTTGGTGGCACCTTAACTGGGGAGGACGAGCTCGTGGTAATGACTGGAGCGGAATTAGTGGAATGGTATCAAATTCATCAAACACAGTTTCCATGTGTTCGTTTCTGGCCATTATTATGAGCCGTCCTCCCCTCAGCAGCCTCCTTTGGTTAGGATAGTAGCAATAGCCAATCCTGTGTCACAAGGATATCTGCATGTGTTAACCAATTTTGGGGATTTGATGAGATGCATGATGTCATCATGAATCTGGTATGAGTTGCTCCTGTATTTAACACATCCAGCCATGGCACTTACAACACATGGATAACAATCCCTCAGCCCACACAAAGACACTTTGAGGAAAGGAACAAATTATTGATGTTGACAATTAAATGCTAGTCTATGTCCAACAACATGTTTCTGTGTGAGTTGACACAGATGAACCTTATACCCCAATCAAAGGTCCAAGAAAGCTCAATTTCTGATTTAGTTTTCCTGTGTGATTAGGCCTGGATGCTTAATAGGACTTGGTACAATGGCCACTCTCCACACATAGGGCAAACAAATACCTCTACTGAGCTTGTGTGAGAAATCAGAAATCTCTTTTACCGAAACAGGTGTGACGTGTTACCCTGAAAGTCCTCTTACAGTGACTGGAAAATATCTTGACTTGGCAAAAATCATTTAATGTGGAACACAGCCGTCCTAAGTAAGAACAAGTGCCCCTTAGATCGTTGCTCCCCTCCTCCAGCCCCAATTAAACGACCGTACTTTGTCAGGATCCTGTCAACAGTGGTTAAGAGAGCCATGGCTTTGGTTGCGTAACCATATCCTCTCAGTCCTGGCTTGCAGGTGGAAATGAAAGACCCAAGGAATCATTCCTGCACTAGGCTACACAATGTCCTGACTCCACCTATAATAAGGTATTACTTTAATGTATCAGTAACTATGGAGATGTCGAGAATATAGTCTGCATAGAAAGCAAATGGGCCTACTTCAAAATAGTGTTTTAAAAAGGTATACTTTCAACAGGTGGAAACTTAATAAAAGAAGAGAGCATATTGTGCTGTACATATAGCGCGCTTATTTCCCATATTCATACTTTCAGATTGTTAAAAATGGATTTTATAAGTTGTAATATAAAGGGTAATCTTACTGTCAGATCCAATTAATTCCAGGAAGAGCACATGTGAAATATGGCCTTGCATTCTTCAGTGCAAAGCCTTCTGGGAAATGAGCTAACATGTCAAGCTCCCATTTGGATTACACAAAAATGCACAGAAGGACTTGTGAAACAACACAAACTTGGTTGCTAATCTCCCATAATTATTTCCAGTTCTCTTTGTCTGATGATACTGATTACCTACTGGAAACAATCATTGATGACTGACAGGCAAATATCTGTTGTGATCTTTGGTGTCTCCACGGTGACGGGTAATGCATTCTGAATGCGAAATATGCACATTCGCAACAATATTACTGAGTTGTAGTATGGATACTTGGCATTTTGTCCCAAGTCCACGTGGTTTGCCACTGTAATCCTTCACTGTAAGCCATGCATTATATATACACCCAGGTACTGACTTTAACAAACGTTAATTATGAAGTGGAAACCAACGTCTTTACATCCAGATGAAGTTAGGCTTGGTTTGAGACGGACTACATGTTCTTTGGTTTTAAAAACAAACACAATCCTGTGAAAAATTAAATGTTATTGGTAATCATATTTTCTTTCCCTCGTTTCACATAAATGCTTTAATTCTCCTGATTGATTTATTTGCCGTGAGCTTTGATAGTTCTGATTGCCCCCTGCTCTGCCCTCCGCAGCTCAGAGCGTTGTCTGATTATTTTTTCCTGCTCAGGTTTATTGGAGTTAAATCACCTACGATTGAAGCCCGGAGGATGGTCCTAACACCAGAGAACAACCTCAGATAAATCAGACTTCTGGGAAAACAAACGGGTCAATCTGGAAGTCCTCCAGAAACCACTTGGAGATCTGTCTTGTAGTTGCTTTTTTTTGTGTGTCTCAGCTGAGGTTGTACATTGAGCCTAACAGATGTAGAAGTCATTTCATATCAGTTGTTTGGATTATTCTAACAGGCATATTTTTTTTCACAATATCTAAACGTATATTTTTGTTGTTGATTTCCTTATTGGGCTCTTCTGATATCGTTCTTCGTGTCATCAGAATGTGTCTGGTAAGAGTATCTATCTGGATAACAAGGAGGTCCATGCCAGTTTCGACAGCTGTGTCCACCCATTACGCCAGGAACATCAGGGATAAACCAGACTTACAAAAGCTCATTTATTTTCAATTGCGTGTTTCCATGTTTATTTAATACTGAAAAACCCATCACGTTGGACCAGGTTGTGGCTTACCTCACTGAGTTATGCCCACTAGCAGTCTTTGTCCTAGCTCTGGAAACATGGCACCTATTTGTCTAAATTGGGTATGCTTTTGACAAATGTGTCTCTCTCTCTGGTATCACTGGCATGCCTACATGACACGTATAATCGGCAGGAATTTGTATTTACTGACAAGATTCGACAGCCAATAATCCATTGTTCCTATTGAAACAAACAACACACAGACGTATTACCACAGCCAACTTCAATGCTGTGTTCCATTGATGGTTTACCATCCAAGAACCAATCCTGATATGTACATTTTATTCATTTAGCAGACACAACCAGAGCGACATACAGTAGTGAGTTTAAACATTTTCATATTTTGTTTGTACTGGTCCCCCATGGGAATCAAACCCACAACTGAGCTACACGGGACCATAGTCTGTTAATCATCTGAAGTATTCCGAAACGTTACACATGGGACCATAGCCTGTTAATCATCCGAAGTATTCCAAAACGTTACACATGGGACCATAGTCTGTTAATCATCTGAAGTATTCCGAAACGTTACACATGGGACCATAGCCTGTTAATCATCCGAAGTATTCCGAAACGTTACACATGGGACCATAGCCTGTTAATCATCCGAAGTATTCCGAACCGTTACACATGGGACCATAGTCTGTTAATCATCTGAAGTATTCCGAACCGTTACACATGGGACCATAGTCTGTTAATCATCCGAAGTATTCCGAAACGTTACACATGGGACCATAGCCTGTTAATCATCTGAAGTATTCCGAAACGTTACACATGGGACCATAGTCTGTTAATCATCTGAAGTATTCCGAACCGTTACACATGGGACCATAGTCTGTTAATCATCTGAAGTATTCCGAAACGTTACACATGGGACCATAGCCTGTTAATCATCCGAAGTATTCCGAAACGTTACACATGGGACCATAGCCTGTTAATCATCCGAAGTATTCCGAACCGTTACACATGGGACCATAGTCTGTTAATCATCTGAAGTATTCCGAACCGTTACACATGGGACCATAGTCTGTTAATCATCCGAAGTATTCCGAACCGTTACACATGGGACCATAGCCTGTTAATCATCTGAAGTATTCCGAAACGTTACACATGGGAACATAGTCTGTTAATCATCTGAAGTATTCCGAAACGTTACACATGGGAACATAGTCTGTTAATCATCTGAAGTATTCCGAACCGTTACACATGGGAACATAGTCTGTTAATCATCTGAAGTATTCCGAAACGTTACACATGGGAACATAGTCTGTTAATCATCTGAAGTATTCCGAACCGTTACACATGGGAACATAGTCTGTTAATCATCTGAAGTATTCCGAAACGTTACACATGGGACCATAGCCTGTTAATCATCTGAAGTATTCCGAACCGTTACACATGGGACCATAGCCTGTTAATCATCTGAAGTATTCCGAAACGTTACACATGGGACCATAGTCTGTTAATCATCTGAAGTATTCCGAAACGTTACACATGGGACCATAGCCTGTTAATCATCTGAAGTATTCCGAAACGTTACACATGGGACCATAGCCTGTTAATCATCTGAAGTATTCCGAAACGTTACACATGGGACCATAGCCTGTTAATCATCTGAAGTATTCCGAAACGTTACACATGGGACCATAGCCTGTTAATCATCTGAAGTATTCCGAAACGTTACACATGGGAACATAGTCTGTTAATCATCTGAAGTATTCCGAACCGTTACACATGGGAACATAGCCTGTTAATCATCTGAAGTATTCCGAAACGTTACACATGGGAACATTTGCGACAGGGTCTTTGTTATGTGGCTTATCTTAATTCATTTGCTCACAGCTCAACAGACTAACTTTTTGTCTGATGCCTACATGTTTGAAGCAGAGTGACGCATTGAGTTTGTATTTGATGAACTGTGGCTTAATATTAAGATATACAAATATCTTCCAGTTAATCTAGCATTTACTGTCCATGTCTTTTAGATTCTGCTGAGCCGGAGATTCTCAGAATGTGTTATTATTCAAATGTTGGAATATCAGTTCTTAGAAAGAAATCTTGAGTATGAATAAAATCATTACATAAAACCTGTCATGTAGGCTTGGAATGATTCACAGGAAAGTCTGACTTTGACAAATCCTCACGTCATAAACAGACTTGAGCCGCATGCTCTGTCTAAATACACAACTCAGCACAATTGTTCAAATAGAGTCTTTGTTACACACTGCTGTTATACCGTTCAATGTAACCGTTGTGAATTAACACAAGACCTTACTGGGTTCGCCTCATTTAGCTTTTTATCAGCATTCATCATTTTGGGTTACTGGTAACTTTGGAGTTTTCATAACCATTCATCCAAGAGATTATGTAACGACGGACGTCAGAAAGTGGGACATTGTTTGTCAGAAACTTGTTAAACGGTTCAGCACAATGCACGGCTGCCCAGTGTCTGTATTACAACTTTAGGCTATGATGTTCTCAGTAACTGTCCTACTGTGTTCTTAGACATATGAGAAAACATTCCAATCACGACCCACATCTCTCGATTCCCCATCCCACACAATGGTAGGCAGGCCAGCTGTCTTATCCTCAGCCGACTGCGCATGGCGATGGATAAGCGTGGAGGTTTAAAACCTTAACAGGAGTGAAACATGAAGCCGTCTCACGTTTCTAATAAACGTCACTATCATGACATGAACTGGAGGACATATCCTCCACTGAGGTCGGGGAGGCTAGGAGTCTTTGTTTACTGGTAGGTTGAGTCAAGGTGGATTTATGGGTAAGACCTGCTGCTCTGAGAGTAGCCTCGCCTTCTGTTGGCTACAGATCACAGGTGAGGCCACTCTGCCTCTGCGTCTCTTAAGGGTGCAACACTCCATCCTGCATGGGGCTTCCTTTTTACTGACTGTACTGAGGGGAGGAGTGTCAATATCTCAGGCAACATTCCATGCATCACTGTTTCAGTGGCAGTGTCATGAAGCTACCTCCTAATGTGGCTTTCTGGTGCTGTTTGTTTTAGAACTCATGCACATGTCCTCTCAATAGGAAATTACCTTTACATTAGAAAGCAAATCTTCCGTGATACGGATTGAACCCAGCCCTTAGTCCTCCTGCAGGCGTCCACGAATGAACTGAGACGATTGTACTGAGGGATGGAAAATATCAAATGTTTTTCTTCTCCAACTCGCCAATCATGAGACGATCCAACTGGGGGAATTGACATGGTGTGCCGTTATAAGGGCTGGCCCATGTGGGCCACATCTGCAACCATTTTCCAAATCACTAAACCTGCTGACCGAAAAAAAAGGCTAAAACTTTCAAATGTTATATTTTTTAGGTCCATTTTGCTGGTTCACAAGCCATATTTCCATCGGAATCAAGGTAATCCATCTTGAGAATCACTATGTAAAAGTTCGTAAATCTCTGTGTTGATGACTGTCACCTTGCTCTGCCAATGTCAGGGGCAGGAGGCCAAGGTAGAACCCAGACCTCCATATGGCCAGAGAAAGTGGGATGCTGACGGAAGACGAGTGCAGTGCACATCTGCTTCCATTGGGAAGTGATGGTGTTAGATATGCTGAGGTGTGGTGCGATACTGTGGAGCAGGGGAGCTTCTCCATTAACCCTGGTGAAAGGAGGACAGGCTAAACCTTTAGGGGATTTACAGGATATACAACTCCTCAATGGTTTTCTCTTCAGCTCCCCAGCAAAAGTCAAATCAAATCAACTGTTATCGGTCACATAAACATGGTTAGCAGATGTTAATGCGAGTGTAGCGAAATGCTTGTGCTTCTAGTTCCGACTGTGCAGTAATATCTAACAAGTAATCTAACAAATTCACAACAACTACCTTATACACACAAATACACAGAAATGTAAAGAGATGAATAGAATATGGCGTGCGGCATAGGCAAGATGCAGTAGACGGTATAGAATACAGTATATACATATGAGATGAGTAATGTAGGATATGTAAACATTATTAAAGTGGCGTTATTTAAAGTGACTAGTGATACCTTTATTAAGTCCATTTATTTAAGTGGCCAGAGATTTGAGTCTATATGTTGGCAGCAGCCTCTCTATGTTAGTGATGGCTGTTTAACAGTTTGATGGCCTTGAGATAGGTGTTTTTCAGTGTCTCGGTCCCAGCTTTGATGCACCTGTACTGACCTCGCCTTCTAGATGATAGCGGGGTGAACAGGCAGTGGCTCGGGTGGTTGTTGTCCTTGATGATCTTTTTGGCCTTCCTGTGACATTGGGTGCTGCTGTAGTATTGTCTGCAAACTTAATGATGGAGTTGGAAGCATGGATGGCCACCCAGTCATGGGTGAACAGGGAGTGCAGGAGAGGGCTGAGAACGCACCCTTGTGGGGCCCCAGTGTTGAGGATCAGCGGGGTGGAGATGTTGTTTCCTACCTTCACCACCTGGGGGTGGCCTGTCAGAAAGTCCAGGACTCAGTTGCACAGGGTGAGGTCGAGACCCAGGGTAGGGCAGTGCGCAGTGTGATGGCGATTGCGTCGTCAGTGGACCTATTGGGGCGGTAAGCAAATTGGAGTGGTTCTAGGGTATCAGGTAGGGTGGAGGTGATATGATCCTTGACTAGTCTCTCAAAGCACTTCATGATGACAGAAGTGAGTGCAGTGGGGCGATAGTCATTTAGTTCAGCTACCTTAGCTTTCTTGGGAACAGGAACAACGGTGGCCATCTTGAAGCATGTGGGGTCTACAGACTAGGATAGGGATTGGTTGTATATTTCCGTAAACACACCAGCCAGCTGGTCTGAGGACGCGGCTAGGGATGCCGTCTGGGCAGGCAGCCTTGCGAGGGTTAACTCTTGATTCTAGCCATCCCGGATCCGGGATCGTGAATACAGCCTCAAGCTCATTACCATAACGCAACGTTAACTATTCATGAAAATCGCAAATGAAATGAAATAAATATGCTAGCTCTCAAGCTTAGCCTTTTGTTAACAACACTGTCATCTCAGATTGTCAAAATATGCTTTTCAACCATAGCAAAACAAGCATTTGTGTAACAGTATTGATAGCTAGCGTAGCATTTAGCGTTAGCATTCAGCGGGCAACATTTTCACAAAAACAAGAAAAGCATTCAAATAAAATCATTTACCTTTGAAGAACTTCAGATGTTTTCAATGAGGAGACTCTCAGTTAGATAGCAAATGTTCAGTTTTTCCAAAAATATTATTTGTTTAGGACAAATCGCTCCGTTTTGTTCATCACGTTTAGCTACGAAAAAAACCTGTATCCAGGAGTGTAATTATCCCCGCAGCTCATTAGCATAACACAACGTTAACTATTCATGAAAATCGCAAATAAAATAAAATAAATATATTAGCTCTCAAGCTTAGCCTTTTGTTAACAACACTGTCATCTCAGATTTTCAAAATATGCTTTTCAACCATAGCAAAACAAGTATTTGTGTAACAGTATTGATAGCTAGCGTAGCATTTAGCGTTAGCATTCAGCGGGCAACATATTCACAAAAACAAGAAAAGCATTCAAATAAAATAATTTACCTTTGAAGAACTTTGGATGTTTTCAATGAGGAGACTCTCAGTTAGATAGCAAATGTTCAGTTTTTCCTGAAAGATTCTTTGTGTAGCAGAAATCGCTCCGTTTGGTTCGTCACGTTTGGCTACCAAAAAAAAAAGCGCCAATCTTTTTTCCAAATTAACTCCATAATATCGACTGAAACATGGTAAACGTTGTTTAGAATCAATCCTCAAGGTGTTTTTCACATATCTCTTCGATGATATATCGTTCGTGGAAGTCTGCTCTCTCCTCTGAATCACATGGCTGAATGCGTGCAGCTGAAGATTTACGCACCAATTTCTACAAAGGACACCGGGCAGACACCTGGTAAATGTAGTCTCTTATGGCCAATCTTCCAATGATATGCCTACAAACACGTCACAATGCTGCAGACACCTTGGGGAAACGGCAGAACGTGTAGGCCTGTTCAGGGCGCATTCACAGCCATATAAGGAGACAATGGAAAACATCGCCTCAAACATTTTGCTCATTTCCTGTTTGAAGTTTCATCTTGGTTTCGCCTGTAGCATCAGTTCTGTGGCACTCACAGATAATATCTTTGCAGTTTTGGAAACGTCAGAGTGTTTTCTTTCCAAAGCTGTCAATTATATGCATAGTCGAGCATCTTTTCGTGACAAAATATCTTGTTTAAAATGGGAACGTTTTTTTATCCATAAATTAAAAGAGCGCCCCCTATATCCAAGAAGTTAACATGTTTAAATGTTTTACTCACGTTGGCCACGGAGAAGGAGAACCCACAGGCTTTGGTAGTGGGCCGTGTCAGTGGCACAATGTTGTCCTCAAAGCGAGCAAAGAAGTTGTTTAATTTGTCTGGGAGCAAGACGTCGATGTCCGCGATGGGGCTGGTTTTCTTTTTGTAATCTGTTATTGACTGTAGACCCTGGCACATACTTCTCGTGTTTGAGCCGTTGAATTGTGACTCTACTTTGTCTCTATACTTACGCTTTGCTTGTTTGATTGCCTTGCATAGGGAATAGCTGCACTGTTTGTATTCGGTCATGTTTCCGGTCGCCTTGCCATGATTAAAAGCGGTGGTTCGCGCTTTCAGTTTTGCGCGAATGCTGCCATTAATCCACTGTTTCTGGTTAAGGAAGGTTTTAATATTCACAGTGGATATGATATCTCCGATGCACTTGCTAATAAACTCGCTCACAGAGTCAACGTATACATCAATGTTGTTGTCTGAGGCTATTCGGAATATTTCCCAGTCCACGTGATCGTGGACTGGTTATACCAGCATTGTATAGACCTGAGCACGGGTGTTTCCTGTTTTAGGCTGGGAGCAACAAAATGGATTCATGGTCAGATTTGTCGAAGGCAGGGCACGGGAGAGCTTTGCATGCATCACGGAAGTTCGAGTAGCAATGATCCATAATTCTGCCAGCTCTTATCGCGCATTCGATATGCAGATAGAATTTAGGGAGTATTGATCTCAGGTTATTTTTGTTAAAATCCCCAGATACAATAAATGCAGCCTCAGGATGTATTGTTTCCAGTTTACATAGAGTCCAGTGAAGTTCTTTCAGAGTTGATGAGGTATCTGCTTGGGGGGATATATACGGCTGTGACTCTAATCGAAGAGAATTCTCTTGGAAGATAATACGGAGGATGCGGAGGACATGGAACATGTGGGCCTTGTACTTGGCCATATGACTTTCATTGCTGAGTTGGATGTCCAGGGCATTAAGATGTGATAACACATTGGAATAGGAAAAACTTTTCTTGATTACTGAAGCAGAACAAGGAAGAACTTCTGACCCACCTCTGACCCATATAGCCCAATGCTCTACTTTCCCCACAAGAGTAGTAGAAACAGAGGCTCACCATCCCATGCTGATGGATGAAGGCGGGCTGATCTACGGGTCCTGCAGGATCTGGTTGTAGTCAATTTCCCTGTGGCCCATTAACCACTGTGGGTTTAACAAGAGACTCGAGATGGAAGACACAGAGCAGAGACATGGAGAGAGCAGCCAACGCATGGCAATCCATTTACTCCCCATATTCATCAAGTTGAGATATAGAACCTCTCCTGTAGTGTTTTGGAAGTTATTGAGGCCATGGGTGAACACTAAACAGCTGTGAATTGGAGGCCCAGTTACAGTATACAGAAACAGTGAGTGAACTCCAGAAATGACTAATTCACCACAGAGCATGGTCATGGCTAGATGGGATACAGTTTATGTCAATGTTTAGTATTTTAGCTAACCCTAAAGGCATCAGCATGCTTCAGTTTGGCTTGCGGTGAGCTAGTCTTACCTGTGAGGGCAGCAGAGGTGTTGGAGCCGGCAGCAAGCATTTTGATTTGTCCATGTGAAATTAAGAAGTCCACCAATTGGAAGGCTGTCCTCTCCTCACAGTCTCCCAGACCTAGCTGACCTTCGTTGTTTCCACCGGTAGAGTCCACGTTTCCCCGAGCTATGGACAGGACACATACATTAGGGTAAAGGCTTCAGTTAGGCTGAAAGCTCTCAGACTCCCTTAAAAGACATTCCCTTGAAAAATGAGAAAAAAGCGGTATTAGTACTGTTTGTCCATTTTGAGACGTCGTAGACAGTATACACTTCCTCAAAAAAAGTCTGAATTAATCTAAGATAACTCAGGGTAGCCTAGTGGTTAGAGTGTTGGACTAGTAACCGAAAGGTTGCAAGTTTGAATCCCTGAGCTGACAAGGTACAAATCTGTCGTTCTGCCCCTGAACAGGCAGTTAACCCACTGTTCCTAGGCTGTCATTGAAAATAAGAATTTGTTCTTAACTTACTTGCCTAGTCAAATAAAGGTAAAATAAAAAATACATTTTTACGTTTTTTTGCCAGGGAGATTTTAGTCGCGCAATTTTACATCTAAGATGTTTGGTGCAGTATTTCTCAATAAAAAATGTGCATAGAAAGGAGTCGTCCCTCATTGAATGACAACAAAGACTTTATTGAAGAATCCCTACATTTGACCAATCACTGTCGAAGGGGCGTATCTAGGACAGAAATCGTGTGCCCGAACAGCCGAAGTCCAAAACGAACAAAAATGTCACAACATGTTGTCATAATATCTGCACAAACTCTTCCAAACTGATTTGGCTGCAGAGAAAAGATTGCATTTAGAGTGCAGTAAAACTGCAGAGTTGAACCCGGTCTGTGGCGACACCTCAGGCACTGCAATGCAGTGCCTTATTCCACTGCGCCACTCGAGAGGACCCTAACCCTTTTTCTAACCTTAACGGAATTCTCCTAATCTGCTACGTTAATTATCCTAACCTGCTGCATAAATTCTCCTGACCTGCTACACAAAGTTAATTCTGGTCAATTTTGACATAAAATGTATCCCATCTAGTCCAAACCACAAATCGTGGATGATGGAACTTCTCAGGCCAAAGTACAGATAGGCGTAATGATGATGAATTGAACCTTGAATGGAGGTTAATCAACAGTAGCAGATTCATACACTCTATACTCCACAGGCTGGCGTGTGGTGCTGAGGGATTTTTAGTGGGGTGCATTCAACACTGGAGGGATTTAACTGGGGGTCGTGGCTTGACGAAGCCCAGGTGGCCATTCATTTCGTTGCAGAGGATTGAGATGGGAAGGGAACAGGGAAGGAAGCACAGTAAGAAAACATCAACAGCGCCAGTGACAAACTTTGGAAACAGCAGGAAGCCATCATGAGCAACAAAGTACTTTCCTCATGGGGGTTGTGAAAGATTACTGAGTCAACTGAGCAAATCTGAAACGATTTTGAATTTTTTAGGTTTATCTCCTTCTGTGTCCATTAGTATTGTTTATAATTGTGAAAACTGTACATTTTTCTGTAAAGGAATTCTTCCTCTTGAATACAGACAGGAGTAACAGAAGTCGTTGTATTCTTTATTTCTGTCTTCCCTAACTTTCATCCAGTGACAAAGATACCAGAATGTACATGCTTAGCCTGCAGAGTTGTACAGCCTGACTACACGTGTACCTGGGAACCCATTCAGGGCATATGGAAAAGAATACCAGCCAATTCATCCCATAACTACCCCATTAGTGGTCACTCACCTGAGACCCATAGATTTAGTTGTGTTGGAAAGGCAATGTGAGGTAATCCAGCTGGGACATCTCTGGGTGAAAGGGAATACTTCCTTACAGTCAAGTCAAGGGAGAACATTTGTACACCATCATCCCAACAGTATGTATCTCTCTCTGTATGTATCTCTCTATGTAGGTCTGTCTGTCTGTCTGTCTGTCTGTCTGTCTGTCTGTCTGTCTGTCTGTCTGTCTGTCTGTCTGTCTGTCTGTCTGTCTGTCTGTCTGTCTGTCTGTCTGTCTGTCTGTCTGTCTGTCTGTCTGTCTGTCTCTCTCACCACCTACTCTTCCCAGACATAGGAGAGGGAAATAAAGGGGCCATTGAGGAGAGATGGTTTTCCTTGTAAATAGAGTAGAGAATAGAACAGAGGTTTATTTTTTTATTTGAGCAACCTTGTCAGTGGATTGGAGAGCGATCCAGTCTCTCCAGTGGTTTCGACATCATGGTGTTGTGGTGCAGATGCTGCTCCCACTCTGTACCACTAAAGACTGGGATGCTTTGGCTGAAGAAACGCTTCAATTGGTTTAAGAGACTCCCATTCACAACAACAACGGCTCCTATCAATTTGAGCCTGTGGGAACTTGTCCTCAGATTCCCAGAAGGATAATGTTTTTTTGTTTTTTTTGTGTGGTCGGATTCAGTTAGATACTGTATGGGCATGTACGTACACAGGCGTACTGTTTTAATGATGATTTACAAAGAATCAAGCTGTGGGCTTAAACACTTTGTTCAATAGTCTAAATGAGCTCAATTAAGCAGAACAACAAAACAATCAGGGATTTATTATCTGAAGCCAATAAACACCTATGTTTTTCTCACAATTTTCAAGTGATGCTTGATAATCAGAACTCAATGTACAAAACAATAAGTCACATCAATTAATGACCCTCGTTAGCATCGTTAGCAGTGACATGTTCATAGTGACTGTGATCTACCTCTATAGGAAGTGTACAAACACCAGAACGGTCTGTACCTTACTGTCAGAGATAAACATTAATGGGTCACTCAACCATTGAGACATTATCCTAATTGGCAGAACAATGTGAGAGACGTGCTCTGAGGTAAAACGTTTTATTGGGGACAAACTCCGGTCAGGCAATAACAACATTTTTGTTCGCAGTCAAGGACTTGGGCAGGGGCGGACTGGACATCTGGCATCTCGGGCAAATGGCAGATGGGCCTGTCCATTTAGCCTAGTGGGCCTTCCAAACCTTTTTTGCACAAAATGATCACAATCTGGCTAATAATGGTGGCCTCAAGGAAGAAATGGTCTGGTGTGGGGGCCACAAGGAAGAAAATGAGCCGGTGTATTAGAAATGCCAGGCTGATTTCCGGTCCCTGTCCGCCCCTCAGCTTGGGTGTTGACTTTGGTTACCTGCGTGTCAATGCTTGTTGGTCACTGTGTCTCTGGCAGGAATGGTCCAATGAGTACGAGGGGTTAACGTCTTTCCCAAGTTTCAACATTGCGTTTTTCCCCTAACAACCTTTCTTTTTTTAAAGTCAAAATATGTGTGCTTTGGTTTCTGTTATTCATACTTCTGGCGGTCAGTCAGTCACCCATTAATTTGTCCATTGTGTAAAATCTGGATTTGGTGATTTAGTGGAGGGCAGCATGAATCATGAATACGCCTTTATTCAGTTCCTGTGGGATGGAGCAGAGGCAGGCGCTCTGTCTGGAACAGCTGTCTCCACCAGTCAGTATCCTGTCGCATGTGATGGCACGTGTTGGTTGGATGGGGCTCCTAACATAATCAGCTTGAAGGAAGTGTGTGGATACCCCTCTTATTCCCTCCATCCCCTCCTCCTTCTCTCCTCTGTACTACCGCCCCTCATACCACCTCTATGTCAGGGGCTGGACTCCTTCTCTCCTCTGTACTACCGCCCCTCATACCTCCTCTATGTCAGGGGCTGAACTTCTTGGCGGGAGAGCATGGTCACTGCCTCCCAAAGAGCTCTAGTGGAGGTTGGATTTGGATACCCTTTGGCGCTGCTCCACCCATGTCATTTGTGCTCAGAGAGAATGTACTGTGATGTTGTGTAGTGTGTTCCAAAAGCAAAGGGCTTAAAAACATGGTACTGGATAGTCTGCACAGTGTGCGCATGTTGGGCAGAGGTGGGGATGGGAGTGTTCCATACAAACTACACTGCATGAGTTTAACTTTACCCCCAAGGCCATAGGTTAGGATGGAGCGAGGGTGCCACTCCTGTGCTCCTCCTGTGCCACCACCCTGTTTTGCCCACCACATTGGCGCCTCCTGGAATCTACATTGCAATAGCACTTGAGTTGAACAAAGGATAAATAAATAATGAATATAAATAAAAAAATAACGCATAAGAGGAGGAGGGCTGGAGGAGGAGGAGGGCTGGAGGAGGAGGAGGGCTGGAGGAGGAGGAGGGCTGGAGGAGGGCTGGAGGAGGAGGGCTGGAGGAGGAAGGCTGGAGGAGGAGGAGGGCTGGAGGAGGAGGAGGGCTGGAGGAGGGCTGGAGGAGGAGGGCTGGAGGAGGAAGGCTGGAGGAGGAGGAGGGCTGGAGGAGGAGGAGGGCTGGAGGAGGGCTGGAGGAGGAGGGCTGGAGGAGGAGGAGGGCTGGAGGAGGAGGAGGGCTGGAGGAGGGCTGGAGGAGGAGGGCTGGAGGAGGAGGAGGGCTGGAGGAGGAGGAGGGCTGGAGGAGGAGGAGGGCTGGAGGAGGAGGAGGGCTGGAGGAGGAGGAGGGCTGGAGGAGGAGGAGGGCTGGAGGAGGAGGAAGGGGAGGGGAAAACCGGGTGGGTGATACAAAAAAGGAGGGAGGGAAAAAAAATAGAGGGAAACATTTCAGCGAGATTCCACACATTTAGCCACCCACCTAGGAATAGTGTGTGTGGGGTTGGGTTGTGACATCACCAGTCCCCTCCCACCCCCACCCCTCTCCTATCCTGCTAGTATAGATGCTTCGTGGTCCGGTGGTCCTCTCTACTCCACAGTGTTTCCACGGAGCGCTGCACAAGTCCTAAATTGAGTTGCTACCTTAGTGAAGTTGTCCAGCATCCCTGACCAGAGAGCTCTATAGCAGGCACCATGCTCCTCAGAGTCTCTCTCCTGCTCCTCTCCGGATCCATTCTCCTCAACTGCATCCCTGCACAGAGGATTAGAGGCAAGTGCACAGATTGGCCGTTCTGTAAAGTCAGGTGTTTTGTGTTTCTGGATAGTATGGTTTTGTGTTACATGTTTTATGTATAGTTTTGAGCATATTATGGTTTTGTGTTACATGTTTTATGTATAGTTTTGAGCATGCATATTATGGTTTTGCCAATGCATGTGTGATGGAAAGTGTTTTGGTGTTGTTGATGCTTATCATTGTGCATTGTGGACAATGCAATGTTTTGCTGACTTTGCATGTGTTCTCCTAATGCCTTTCACATTGTATAGAAATAAATAGCTTGCCAAAACCAAATTGCAATGTGTACATGAGTAGAGGTTTCATGGTCCAGTTGGTAAAGTCCCATGAAATTATCGCAAAAGTATTGACCAAAATGTTTAGGACATTGCATAACGTCTAGAGTTGTGCAGACTTGACTGCAGCGAAACCACAGTGTGAATGGCAGATCCTTCCTTCCAAGCCATTTACTGACCATAAAAGCAAAGCATTTAGATTCAGGTGCAAAACCATTGTATATCTGTCTTGCAACCTGTAGCTGTGACTGTGCAAGATAAGAATTTGTTTGATACAAAAACGGAATGAAAAGCAGAAGTTTGGTTGTTACCGGTACGTAGATTATGTTTCCTTGAGTTTTGTTCTGATGCTTTTTGGTCTCATTGTAGAATTGTAATGTTTGTTTGGAGCTTGGATTGCCTCTTGTTAGAGATCATGTTCAGATGATTTGAGCTACAGGACGTTCAGCAGCGTACTGATTGTCCCATTAAACATACAGTAGTTATGCAATATGATGAATTTACTCTCCTAGAAATGAAAAGGGAAATGTCAGGCTAAAAACAGTGGATGATCGATACAATGTATTAGCTCACATGCAAACACTCGCCAATTTCAAACATTGTTTTTAGCAGCAGTGTGTATGTGAATAGTAAAACAACAAAAAGTCATAGAAGTGAGGACGTTTAGCCTGTTCTCACTTGTAAAAAGGCTATTTTAGGCTTAGGGGTTAGTTTTCTTGTTAGAATTATGGTTAGGTTTAGGGTTTAAGGTTAGGGTAAGGGTTTGGTTTGGTTTAAGGTTAGGGTAAGGGTTTGGTTTGGTTTGGTTTAGGGTTAGGTAAAATAGGATTTTTAATGGGAATGAATTGTTGATGCCAAAAAAGTCCTCACAAGTATAGTAGGACATCGCTGTGTGTGTGTGTGTGTGTGTGTGTATATATCTCTGCCTGTTGGTTGTCTTGGGGTGTTTCTTGGACAGGTTCCCATGATTAAAAAAGGTGAATCTATGTGAGCGCCACTCTGTTTGTTGACCTGAGTATCTGAGCTCGGAGTATGTTGAAGCTGTGGTTGTGCAGGCAGCTGGAGACGTGGTTGTGCCCCCAGCTCTTCACGCATGGTCAAACTTCATTAGAGGAGATGAAAGAGTGACGACTCAGTCTCACACCAAGCCACTCATCAGTTGTGCTACAGTGCTCGATGTAAATATACCCTGCCTTCACGTTAACTACCGTCTCTTTGGTGAGGATGAGGGGAGAGAGGCGGGGGCTGTTGTGCCCCACTACTGTAGCTGAATGAGGACTGATGCTCTACGAATGAAAGGGTGAAGTTGGACTCATGCCAGATGGACACAGTCAAAGAGAATGCAGTAGGAGTGCACGTGTGTGTTTTTCAACATGTGTCCATGCATGTGCTGCCAGTGAAATCCCCTGCAGTTATGGAGTGAAGCAACAGCTGTAGAGCGTTGAGATCAAGTCCACCTAAATGTGACTGGACAATATATGCTATGTGAGCCCAGAGAAGCTATGAGGGATAATTACATTTTTTTATTTTACCTTTATTTAACCAGGCAAGTCAGTTAAGAACAAATTCTTATTTTCAATGATGGCCTAGGAACAGTGGGTTAACTGCCTGTTCAGGGGTAAAATGACAGATTTGTACCTTGTCAGCTCGGGGATTTGAACTTGCAACCTTCCGGTTACTAGTCCAACACTCTAACCACTAGGCTACCCTGCCTAGAAATGGAAGGACCATGTTCCACAACAGAATGTACTCTAAGTGTTTCAAGGTTTGGTTTGAGTGAAGTTTGTTAGTTCCTTATTCAATATACAAAACAAACAAACACAACGATTTGGGATATTGCTGGAAGAGAAGTTGTTTCTGACTAACATATCTCAAAGTCTGCCAAAGGATTAGATGCTAGCTAGACTGTTTCCCTCAGCGCAATACCCTGAAGGCTGGCTGTTATTCACTTTAAGGGTCATGTAACCAAACCAACTGTTTTCACTTGTGATCAGCCTCACACCGAGTTCTGCTCTTGGGTCAATCAGCTGCAGTTGGAATGCCTTCAACTATGGAACACCACATCCGTGCCAAGAAACCACCATGCATGATTACACATGTCTTAAGTGTCAAACTTCCATGCTTTCCCACCATTTGAGAAGGCAACAGGATGCTAATGCCAATCTGTAGAACAAACAACCCAAAGATAGCTTAAGAGATTGAAGACGGATACTGATAATCGCATACAATCTGTCATCTGAAGACTCACAGTTGGCCAAATCAAACATGCCTGCTGCTAATGCTTAATTAAAAATCATTGTTTTTTCTAGACGACTTTGTTACTGGGAATTCTTAATATCAACGATGCCTCTCTTTCATACGAACTCAATGCATTTTATGCACACTTGGACAACAACAACATCGTGCCGGGCGTGAGGGCCATCACCGTCTCAGAGGACTGGGTGATCTCGCTCTCTGAGGCCGACGTAAGAAAGGTCTTTAATCATATCGATACCCGAAAGGCCGTGGGGCCCGACATTATTCCAGGGCGCGTTCTCAGAGCATGCGCAGAACAGCTGGCATATTCACTGTGATTTTCAACCTCTCCTTGTCCCAGTCTGTAATCCCCACATGTTTTAAGATGACCACCATCATTTCTGTTCTCAAGAGCTCTAAGGCTTCATGCCACAATGACTACCGCCCTGTAGAACTTCCTTCTGTAATCTTGAAGTGCTTTTGAGAGGCTGGTTATGACACACATTAACTCCACCATCCCAGACACCCTAGACATACTCCAATTTACACACCACCCCAACAGATCCATAGATGACGCAATCTCAATTGCTCTCCACACTGCCCTCACACACCTAGACAAGAGGAATACCTGTGTGTGAATGCTGTTCATTGACTACAGCTTAGTGTTCAACACCATTGTCCCCTCTAAGCTCGTCACCAAGCTTAGGACTCTGGGTCTGAACTTCTCCCTCTGCAACTGGATGCTGGACTTCCTGACGGGCCGACCTCAGGTGGTGAGGGTAGGCAACATCACCTCCGTCCTGCTGACCCCTAACACGAGGGCCCCACATGGGTGTGTGCTTAGTCCCCTCCTTTACTCCCTGTTCATCCACGACTGCGTGGCCACACACAACTCCAACAGCATCATCAAGTTTGCAGCACCTCTTCCCCCTCAGGAGGTTAAATAAGTTTGGCATGGGCACTCAAATCCTCAAAAGGTTCTACATCTGTACCATTGAGAGCACCTTGACTGGCTGCATCACTGCCTGGTATGGCAGCAGCACTGCCCTCGATCGCATAGCGCTACAGAGGGTGGTGCGGGCAGCCCAGTACCTCACTGGGACCAAGCTCTCTGCCATACAGGACATCTATATCAGGCAGTGTGAAAGGTAGGCCCGGAAAATCATTATAGACTCCAACCACCCAAGACATAGACCATCCTTTCTGCTTCCGCACGGCAAGCGGTACCGGTGTATTAAGTCTGACACCAACAGGATCTTGAACAGCTTCCATCCCCAAGCAATAAGACAGATAAATAGCTAACCAAATAGCTACAAGGACTAGTGACCTTTTATCTCTATGCATACTCACACACCCATTCACTCCATAATCTGTTCACTCATGCATAATATGCACATACATTTATACTGATTACACACACACACAAGCTGTTGCTACTCTGTTTATTATATATCCTAATGCTTAGTCACCATACCCCTGTACATATCTAGCTCCATCACACCAGTATCCCTGCACATTGTAAATACAGTACGGTACTGGAACTGACCCTGTATATAAGTATGCTTACTTACTTATTGTGTTCCTCATATTTATTGTGTGCTTTTTCTAGTATTACATTGTTATTGATTATTGCATTTTTGTTTGCAAGCAAGGCATTTCACTGTTCTTGTGCATGTGACATTAAAAACGTAAAACTTGAAACATTAGTCAAGAGCAGGATAACTTCATTGACAACAGAACACAACATAGCTAACACCATTTGTGGGTACAGCCGAAGAAACCTTAAAGGTTCTAGATAGAAAAAAGGTGCTAAGAGTGTAGCTGGCATACTCGCAAAGTCATAAAATGTGATTTGAAACCTTACCCTAACATGAACCCTAACCTTAACCACACTGCTACAGTGGTTGCTCAAGTAAAAGTTTTGAGATTATGCTGCGGGACATAGAGGTAATTTGTGGTTTAGTACGGTACCCTTACGCCTAACCCTAACCTTAAACTAAGACCCCTAAAAATAATCACATTTCCCCCCATTCATTTTTACAATATAGCCAAATTATGACTTTGCAGCTGCACTCTTAGGGAAAACAAAGGTGCTATATAGAACCCAAAAGGGTTCTTCGACTGTCACCATAGGAGAACCCTTGGAAGAGCAATTTTTTTGTTCCATGTAGAACCCTTTTGGTTCCAGGTAGAACCTTTCGGAGTTCCATGTAGAACCATTTCCACAGAGGGTTCTACATGGAACCCAAAAGAGCTACATAGAACCAAAAAGGGCTCTCCTATGGGGACAGCCAAATAATCCTTTTGGAACCCTTTTTTCTAAGGGTGTGGCGTAAATCTCTCAGTTCTGCCTCCAGGGAAGGATGGATGACAATACACGTCAACCTGCATTTAGTAAGCCTTTCCACAAGCTTTAGTATACATTTATTGGTATTATGTAACATAATAATGTCTTCCACATTCTCCCCCTGTAGCTAGAATCACTCTTCATCTGTATGTCTCCACAAGGGGTGAAGTGGTCATCTGGTCCTCTATAAACACAGGAAAACACATTACAGTCCTTGTAAGTCTAGGGTCTCTTTAAAAAAACCTTATGGATTTGCAGCTATAAAGCCAGAGACTGAAAACATCCTTCTTGTTAAATTAAAGGGAGTCAGCAATAACATGACAAGAGTCTTGAGGTAAGCAGAGGTTATGTCATGTTGCCGGGGGAAATACGTTAATTAATGACAGTTAGAATCAAAGGCGCCACTAGAAATATGATCTTCGAAAGCAGAAACATGACAAGCAGAACATCCTTTCCCCCCTCCAATTATATTCCAAACCATTCAAGATTACTCATTGGGGTTAAGCGGAGAAGAGAAATGAATTCAAGATTACTCTTTGGGGTTAAGAGAGAAGAGAAATGAATTCAAGATTACTCTTTGGGGTTAAGAGAGAAGAGAAATGGACACAAGTATCCATGTAAACAGTTAATTCACCCACCACACAAATATGGTTGTTTGTTTGTTTTACACCTCCTCATGGGGTTCTACAGCTGCACCATCAAGAGCATCCTGACCGGTTGCATCACCGCCTGGTATGGCAACAGCTCGGCATCTGACCGCAAGGTGCTACAGAGGGTAGTGCGAACGGCCCAGTACATCACTGGGGCCAAGCTTCCTGCCATCCAGGACCTATATAATAGGTGGTGTCAGAGGAAAGCCCATGAAATTGTCAGAGACTCCAATCATCCAAGTTATAGACTGTTTTCTCTGCTACTGCACGGCAAGCTGTACCAGAGCGCCAAGTCTAGGACCAAAAGGCTCCTCAACAGCTTCTACCCCCAAGCCATTAGACTGCTGAACAATTCATAAAATCGCTACCGGGCTATTTACATTGACCCCCCCCCCCCCCCTTTTGTACAATGCTTCTACTCACTGTTTGTATGTTACCTATGCATAGTCACTTCGCCCCCACCTACATTTACAGATTACCTCAACTAGCCTGTACCCCTGCACACTGACTTGGTACCGGTGCCACCTGTATATAGCCTCGTTATTGTTATTCTTATTGTGTTACTTTTTATTATTACTTTTTATTTTAGTCTATCCCTGTAAATATTTTCTTCTTCTTGAACTGCACTCTTGGTTAAGGGCTTGTAAGTAAGAATTTCACGGTAAAGTCTACACTGTTGGTTAAGGGCTTGTAAGTAAGCATTTCACGGTAAAGTCTACACTGTTGGTTAAGGGCTTGTAAGTAAGCATTTCACGGTAAAGTCTACACTGTTGGTTAAGGGCTTGTAAGTAAGCATTTCACAGTAAAGTCTACACTGTTGGTTAAGGGCTTGTAAGTAAGCATTTCACGGTAAAGTCTACACTGTTGGTTAAGGGCTTGTAAGTAAGCATTTCACGGTAAAGTCTACACTGTTGGTTAAGGGCTTGTAAGTAAGCATTTCACAGTAAAGTCTACACTGTTGGTTAAGGGCTTGTAAGTAAGCATTTCACAGTAAAGTCTACACTGTTGGTTAAGGGCTTGTAAGTAAGCATTTCACAGTAAAGTCTACACTTGTTCTATTCGGCGCATGTGACAAATAAAGTTTGATTTGATTGAAGAGGTTCGTGGGTCATCGATAATGAAGGCTCCAATATTATATCCAAGGTTCGTCCCAAGTTTGCTCTGTGAATGGGAGTGATTAGGCTATCGCTAAAACCTAATTAATGCTCTGAGTGATGATTGGGGTTAGTGGGGGGGGCCAGAACGCTCGCCTTGCCTCTTGCCTGCATGGGCATTAAAAGGGCGGGCTGTTGACTGATGTGTGTGACGACAAAAAACTGCCACAACATCCTTTTCCGAACACCATCTTGATCCCCTTTATGTGGCATTTTAAGCCTGCTTTTCATTAGCATTTAACAGCCTCTTTAACCCAGCAGCTGAATCAGTCCAGTTCCTGCATGGTGGGAAACGGGAACCTGGTAGACAAGGGAAAGCCTTTTCCAAAGCTAAAGAGCCGTATTACCAGGTTCAAATGAGCTCCATTACTCATGTTCAGGACATTTCCCAGACAGCTATTTAGCCTCTGTTCTTTAATAATGACTTTTCTGAACTCTTTGGAGCTCAATCTTCAAGAGTTACATCCTCCATTGCATTTCACCTTCTAATTTGACCTGTCCTGTGCTTACGCACACCCTCAAGCCTGACGATATCAGTGGGTTTAAAGTCCTTTGGGTGTATCCTAATAGTCCAATGTTATGACTGATGGGGGAATCAAGTATCCCATCTCCTGTATGCGTTCAGGGTAATATTGGCTGCAGTTGAAGAGTACTGCAGTCTGTTTCCTGAAAACCACAAACACAATCCTATTTGATTAATCCCTTGGGTACCTGGGGAGAGGCAGCTGTTTTTCTTGCAATTACCCCTAAATTAATCTGTGTCCAGAAGTTTCTTAAATGCAGCACTTATCGATGCAATTCACAAATGCTCTGCACAGTATTTGCAATCTGCTCATGTTCATGTGAGGTGCTGAAGGTTAGCTGTGATGGAATGCACTAGCATCTTTAGGTGCAATGCACCACAGTTCAACTAATCATATCCACAATGCAATTCAACTGTATTATTCTACTTGTTGGCCTTTAACAGTGAGAAGACAGAACATGAAGGTTCGCATCAACGCTACGGGCGACACCATCGTGATGAAGTTTGTCCGGCCCAACCCTGACACCAAGCTGGAGGGCTACATCCTGGGCTACGGCAGCAGCATGTTCTCTAAACAGTTCATCCAGCTGCCTGAGAATGGAGAGCCCTACGAGACTGAGATAGGTAAGACCAGTCTATGGTAAGACCACGCACACACACACACTAACCTATTGACTCTCAGGGATTCATCAGATAGTCATAACATAACAGTGTATATTGTATCTCCAACATACGTCAGTATGGGTGAGAAACCGTTCCTCTGAGAAACCTAGCAACCTGTCTTTGTAGAGCACAGAGATTCTCCAAACAGGGTGAAAAGGACAGGAGTTACACTAAGCATTCCACAGTGTTGACTTTCCTCTTTAAAACCCTTTCCTGCAGCTCAATGGGTTCCATTCATCATCAACCACAGCCTCTCATGAGATACATCCCAGCATCCCAGCCCACTACGGCACCTTAGCAGGGCAGCACAGGGCCAGTGGAAGATTACTTTACAGCTTGTGTAGATCATCTATTGAGCGTGAAACCACATGCTTATGTTAGAATTCGAATGATACGCTGTTGCTTATTTTTCTTGATACTCCCACTCACTAAAATCACTTGAGTTAAAGTAAACATCGGAGTGTTTTCATAATTAAATCAAACAAATATGGTTCCTTTATTGCTGTTTTGTGTTGATCTGTTTGGATTTATGATAGGCACGAAATGAGAGCAGGTCAGGAACAGGTTTCCTCTTGTCGTATGAAAAGGTCTCAATGGCTATTGGCTATGAAGTGTTAGAGTAGAAAGGAACCAGAGACTAAAGAGAATGGAACAACTCCCTTGGCTGGCTCCCCAATCAGTGAAAGGAGCGCTGTTTGTTCAATGCGGAACAGCTTTTAAGTCACTTTTGCTTGAGCCCTTTCACCTATGTGAGAGACAACAGAAGTGATCAAACATCATTTCTCACTGGTACAAGCTGTTACCACGTACAAAAACAACAACGACAAAGACCCGAGTTAAATTGGTCTCAGGTGCCCCTCCAGAACACCTGATGGAAGTACCTCATCACGAGAGAGCCCAGAGGGAACCAACGAGAGAGCAGAGGGCAGACAGAACCTTCTCAGCAATAATGACACACGTAGTAGTCCAATAGGATATGGTTGTGTTACTGTGACTCTCTGGGATCCTCTTCTGTGCTGACTCTTAACTTAAGTGACTATCATTTGTCCAATGCCCCACCCATAACATTGTGCCAGCTTCGATCCATGCCAGCCTGCTCCTGCTCCTGGCATGCCAGCTCAGGTGCTCTGGCTTTATGTTAATCCATTGAACACCAGGACCTAGTCAGGCCCTTAGTGCTCCACCCTTCACATCCTGTCTATTTTGTTCTGTATAGTTATTCATTAATGAGCTCGCCATTCTCATGCAATAGAAACACAATATTTTTGGATCACTGTTTTTATAGCACATTGAATCCAAGCGGCCAGATGTGTCTTAACTGTGCTCCAGATCCATACCCATATTTCACCCCTCCTAGCTAGCCTCAGACACTGTTTGCATTTGGGCAAGTATTATAAGAATAGACAACAGTTAGATTGTGGGTGGATAATATAAACCCCTTAGAGAATTTACTGTACTTATTAAAGTCTCTGCAGGTTGGACAACGTTCCATTGTTCCAAGGAGTTCAAGCACCTCAACTGCATTTCAACTTACCATCTGAACGACTGTTTGTTTACATCTGTTGTGCTTAAAGTCAAGCTCTTTCATCTGTGTATCTGCTCTGTTTCTGTTTACAGCAGATTTGAATAGTTTCAGCCCATCTCCTTAACACCAGAGACCTGGCTGGGTAGTGACTCACCAGGCGTCAGCAGGACTCTTTCTTCCCAAACCCTTCTTTCACTGCCCAGGACAATATTTCCCCCCTTCTGGTATATTCCTTTTTCCATGACAGAGAAATCAATGTGACAACGTTTTATTTTTTAACCTTTCAGACGCTGAACCCAAGTATCTTGTTGCTGTCCAGCCAATCCCGAGCAACGACGTAAAGAAACAATGCACAGGTACCTGCAGCAGTCTGTCTACGCATCTAAAAGGTTAAATCAGGTCATCAAATCTGTTGCAAATATAGTGTATGACCCTTGACCTTTGTCCTCACAGGAAAGGTCAACCTGGAGAAGCCACTCCACCTGGTTATTGGCTCCGTCACCCCAACCTCTGTGCTGCTGTCCTGGGGAACCTTCCTGAAGACGCCCTACGAAGCAGGCAACATCATGAACGACTGTTTGGAAGACGGGTGAGTTATACCCTACCGCACCGCCAGCCAGGCATCTGGTTCCAGTTCCATGTTGCATTTCTCAGGCCAAAGCTTCCACAGAAACAGCCTCACTCAGCTCAAAATGGATGACAGGTGAATGCAGTTACACACTGTTAAGGCATTCAGACTATCTGCTTTTCACAAAAGAGAAGGATCTAGTTGAAATCATGTGCACACACTGAGATCTGAATACCAGGCTGTTATTGCCAGCTATATATAAAGATGACATACTGTATGGAGGCTTGACTAGATTTAAACTCATACCCTGCATTCAATGTACTGTGCCATCGAACCTTGGAGGATTTATGACGCATAACAGTTCTGTAGAGAAACGTTGAGAATGTGTGCCATTTATTTTCTATGGAAAATGGAGCATGGGAATGGACCGAGGTCTTTTCCAACACAGGTGTGTGCAGGAGTTGACTGAGAATACATGGACTGTACTGCTGGGACACAAACACACTTTTCCATCACTCGATTTATGCTTCACCTTAAAACATTCTAGAATTTCCCCCACTCCGTAAGTTGGAGGAGTCGTTGGAAATCTCGACCTAAGTTACAGCTGAGAGTTCCCCCTTCTATCTGGTGGCTTATTAAAAGCTAATATCAGTTCCTTCTGTTTACTGCTTGGCTACTGCCGGCAGCGCTACCCAGAAAGACAATCCCTGAGGGCATGAAAAGGGATCGGTTGACACTGACGAGATGACCTGAGATATCGGAGACAGAATTAACAATAGCTAACGGAGGAAGCTTGTTTAACATATGGTTCATCAGACCACAGCCGTAGAGCTGTCATACAGTACATCATACAGTACACCCATACTGTATGATGTGGAGCACGCCTGCTGTGCTTTGCTGGTCGATGAGAAAAGAAGGCAGAATTTTCCAAAGGTTAGAGTTTGCCATAAAGATGCACAGCTACTGTACAAGAATCAGCATGTTGTTTACTGTGCCTTGTTTGTCCCTCCCATGCAGACACTACACCATCCGCTACAGGGAGAGGAACAGGAAGTGGATCTACCAGACCTGCCCCACCAGCGACACTGTGGTTGACAACCTGAAGCCCGACACCCCATATGAGTTTGGGGTCCGCTCCAACAAAGACGAACGCAGCGGAATCTGGAGCAAGCCTGTCATTCACAAAACCAACATGGGCGCAGGGTTGGGTAGGTTACTTTCTACATGTAATAGTTACTAGTTACCTGTCCAAAATTGTAATCAGTAATGATTACTTTTGAATTACCCAAACTCAGTAACATAATCTGATTACTTTCAGTTACTTTTGGATTACTTTCCCCTTAAGAGGCATTAGAAGAAGACAAAAAGGATCCATCAAACACATTTGTTGTGTCATCAAAGTGGTCTCTGACTTGTGGTCAGACTTGCTCAAGTGGAACAAACGTAAACTTACCGGCTTCTTTTCAATGCTGAATTGAATGCCATTGAGAAAACAGAAAGGTGTCATAATATATTTATTTTTTGAGCAAACATCCTTTCCGAATTTAAAAGTAATCCAAGAAGTAGTCATCTAGTTTTTAAAACGTATCTGTAATCTGATTACAATATTTCAGATGGAAATGTAACTGATTACATTGACAGTTTTTTTGGGGGGGGGGTAATCAGATTACATTACAGATTACAGTAATCAGTTACTTCCCAACCCTGCATGGGCGGTATGTATATCATACTTAGGAAAATGAAAATCAGAGAGTTCAGGCAGTACCTCCTTGTTTTATTTTTGAAGAAGTCTGTAAGAAATATTTGTGGCTCAAGAACAAAGAATAAAACATCCATATCATGTGAGCCATTTTGTGTTTTATTGTTCCTACTTGCCAGACTTTCAAAAGATGACCTACCGACACTCTCTTCTCAGAATAACAATTGTTTACATCTTCTTCTCCATGTTTTGCAGACAAAAGCATCCAGAAACCCTACAAGCACCGGACCCCTATTGTGAAGCCAATGGTATGTGCTGTGTTTGTTGGCCATACAGCATAAGAACCTATGACCTACGGGACTCTCAGTCTCTGTATTAAATCTCTTCCACAGGCATACGTATTCTCTCTCATTTTTTCTTCAAGAAAATATTTTTCTATTTCCTGCTGTCACTGTGGAGGGAGAATATACAAAGGTGGTGAGAGAGGGTGAGAAGCAGAGCATAGCTGAGCTGTATAAGACCAGAGTAGAGTCGATAAACTGCTGTCTGCTTCCCCTGTCTGACCCCAGCACCCGGCCTGAGAGACTCTTTAACGTGGGTTTAAGAGGGTCACCTCACAGCCCTGCTGTGACAGGCAGAACATCGCAAATCAACACATGACGCGCTTACTCTGACATTGTCTTTCTGCCTACTCACAATCAATCAATCAGATGTATTTATTTCTAAAGCCCTTTTTACATCAGCAGATGTCACAAAGAGCTATACAGAAACCCAGCCTAATCCTTTTTCCAATCTCTTTCATGGTGGCTATTTTGATTTTGCAGCTTATATGCAAGTGTGACTGTCATATGGCCCTTGTGCGTGCGTGTGTGTGTCAGTTAGGCTAAGTCAGGTACCAGTAAGTGAAGTGTAGACAGCAGACCATAAATGTTTTCTGGTGAAGTGGCTTTTCCAGGCAGAAGTCAGGAGTGATGTATGTGCCGTTAAGGGAGGCTGAAGGGCACATTAGGTACGCTAGATGTCTCAAAGGAGACTCTCAGTGATGTAGCACTCAAGGGGAGACAGCACAAAGCACAACGCTATCCTCACCATAAAACAAAAACATGACTTTAGCACAGGTAGCGTATTAGCGTTGACATATGAACTGTGGCTGTGGCAATAAAACCGTCCACCAACTGTAGATTGTTTTTGTTTCTCAGAAACCACCCATGTCCCGTGCACTTTTCCCACCTCGTCCAGGTAAGCCATTTCAGTGTAATCACTTGAAACCAGAACTTTTATATTGCATCCAAATGAAACAGCGAGGAATGCTACATGTCAATATGCATGTCCAGGCAACACCGTTACCTAAGCTTTATTCCAATGTACAGGAATGTAGATGTCATGATATTGTTCCAGGTATATAAGTCCAGACAGTTAAATGCTACTTACCCTTGTTTTCTGAGGATATAGATGCATATTACACTGTTTTACACTGTTTTAATATGGTAATGCCTTTACACTGTTTTAATATGGTAATGCCTTTACACTGTTTTAATATGGTAATGCCTTTACACAGTTTTACACTGTTTTAATATGGTAATGCCTTTACACTGTTTTAATATGGTAATGCCTTTACACTGTTTTACACGGTTTTAATATGGTAATGCCTTTACACTGTTTTAATATGGTAATGCCTTTACACTGTTTTAATAATTTAATATGCCTATGTAATGTACAGTGTTGGTTTACAGCATCACTACTTTAGACATAGGGAGTATATTGTAGCTACTTCAAATCCTGCCTATCTCCTCTTGATTCCCTTTCTCCCCCAGCTATTCACAATAAGACTCAGCCTAGACTCCCTCTGACCAAAAACCAAGGTTTCCCAGGAGCTCCCAAGACATCTTTTGGTGATTACTCTCTCTCTCATTCTAAAGCACTTAACTTTTCACATTGTTTTTGAATGTATTATTGTTGCCAAAAACACTACTATTTTCACTGTCTTTAACGACCTTCTGTGGTCAAACATTTCTGTGGTCAAACACTTCGCTACCTTTGCACTTCGTTCCTATTCACACTTTATGAAAAGTGATATTATTTTCTACAGCACCACCAGAGAGACACCTGGAAGCTAGACCTGACCCCCGCTCCAATGAGCCTCAATGGCCACAGTTCCCACTGGGTAAACAGAGACTGACATTTTGAATCATATCAAGCTTTATTCGCAGTCAGTCATCGCTTGGCTATGTCCACTACGCTGCTGCGAGAGGAGGGGTGGGCTGGGGTGGGGGGTGAGAACCGCAGCTGTTCGTTGTGATTGGCTGCATGCTGGCATGCCTTGAGTCCACTGAGAGGTAGAAAGTCCCTGGATCGTGGAGATGGTGGTGGCACAGGACGGTGCCGCCACAGAGTTGGAAGTATACGCATAAGTTTCTGCCAGAGCAAATGCAAAGGGCACGCATGACGGTGATTTTGTTTTGCTTAGACCTCAGGCGCTGTGAGAGGATTGGCTGCTTGTTTTGCTCAGTTTCCCGTCATACTGTATCAGTCCAACTCTGCACTTTACCTTTACCCCTCTCTCCCTCTCTCCCTCTCTCTTTCTTTCTTCCTTTCTTTCTTTCTTTCTTTCTTTCTTTCTTTCTTTCTTTCTTTCTTTCTTTCTTTCTTTCTTTCTTTCTTTCACCCATAGCTCATCCATTGATCTATTCATCCATCCTTTTTCAATTGTTCTGCTGTTTGTTCTTCCCATGTCCATTCCCACAACCTCTGTGACTCTCTCTCTCTACAGCAGTGTCCATCAAAATCCATCATTTCTTATGTTTGTGTCCACACACCATGACGTCTTTCTCAGCCATCTCAATCATCTCTCTCCATGTTTCATCCCTGTCATCTCATTGGTTTACAGAGTTGTTGCACTTAAAGCCAGTGGCAATGCTGGGTTTCAACAGTCTGCATGACAACACTGCATGCAAAAAACGTGCTTCAATTTCCCATTAGGGAAAGGCAGCACAAAGTTGCTCTGTACCCCTTCTGTCCCTCTAAATACTCCTTCCAATTATATTTTCAAGACTTTCTGTGTGTATTTCAATGAGGTACAACTACATTATGTGACAAAGTTAAATCAACCTGCATCCACTATTTAAAAAATATAAATAACTACAATCTTATATAGTCAATGAAAGGCATTCAGAGACATTCATCTCAGAGCCAAAGAGATGGATTTGAATGCCTGTCTATGAACTGTTGATATTGACCTCAACAATTGGGCATCAAAATGTTCCATAAGGTATGTCCTTATATGACTCCATAGATTCCAGTCCCCATAATCAAAGTTGACCTCCCTCTTCTCTCTCACCCAGATGGAGGAAACAGTATTAGAAATGCTTCCTCTCATCTCGTGGACCTCCCTCCTGCCCCCCCCCAACTCCTGCCCACCAAAACCCCCAGTACCTCCTCTGCCACCCTTGTCCTTAACAACCCCTCTCCACCCGGTGAAAAGCAACAGGGAAAGACCCAACCCAGGGGACCTACTAGCGCCACAGTGAAGACACATAACCCTTCCTCTGGTAATTTCCACCTTTCAACTCTCTTTTACCTTCCCCTTCTTTTACAGTCTGTAATGTCATGTTAAGGGCATCAGAGTATACTCTGGCACACCTCAAAAAGGTTATCTAAAATGCCTAACTCTCTTCGGAGAAAACGCCTAGATGTTTACTGAAACATTTGAACTTTTTATGAAGTGAGGCAGGAATCCTTTGCTTTCCTTTACTCAATGGGTAGTCTTTGAGAGGGCTGCCCGAGTAACAGATAGGCAAGGAAGCTCTAACTTGAATTTCTCTACAAACCACTGTAACCCTTCAGAAACAGATAAAACCATTTTTTCCCCACACAGCTCTCAGCGAATCACAGAAAGGAGCATCACTGCTAACCCCCGCCCTGGGCAGTGAGAAAGCCAATAATAACAACTTGGGTAACGATGACTTCATCGTATGAATGCTCTCACTGTGTTTTGCCTCGGCTGGTCTACGTACACTCCACTGTCTGTCTGCTGTCCACTGTGTCACCATCATCTCAGACCACAGCTTCTGTGTTGTTGTACAGCTTTAATGTACACTCATTGGTCCACAGCTTCTGTGTTGTTGTACAGCTTTAATGCATACTCATTGGTCCACAGCTTCTGTGTTGTTGTACAGCTTTAATGTACACTCATTGGTCCACAGCTTCTGTGTTGTTGTACAGCTTTAATGTACACTCATTGGTCCACAGCTTCAGTGTTGTTGTACAGCTTTAATGCACAGTCATTGGTCCACAGCTTCAGTGTTGTTGTTCAGCTTTAATGCACACTCATTGGTCCACAGGTCATGATCAGGAGTTGGACTGAATGCCCGTTATTGCACCATCCACCACATTATCAACCACATTACTGCATTATCCATATCTGCATGGCATACACAATCTGACAGTCATGGTTACACTGCATTGCTTAGCCCCAGCAGCATCTATGACTCTATTCCTCAAGATTGTGGAAGCTTTAGGATGAAAAATGCTTGAAAAATCCTATAGTAAATATTGTTTGCGTCACAAAATTAATTAAAAGTACACACAAAAAAACATGCAACACTTATAACAACAAGGCTAACATGAGTTAAGAGCTCATGTTAGGGAACTACAGTAGATGCCTTCAATCAAACTACACTATTGAATGCTGCAGATCATTTGAGAGATCATTGATTGAATCATCCTCACTAACCCCACTATTCCACTCCTAAGGGCCGTGGCTCCCAGCACACCTGAATGGCGCAACAGCATTGTCTTTAACATTGAGACTACACATTGTAACAGGTTCTACAATTGTTTTTGTGGTTTTCTAGGTCAAGGCAACCAGAGAAATTTGAAACCCCATGGCCCGGCCATCACACTGATAGCCAGGACCATGAAGTCTCCTGCTGCCACAAACCCTCTCTTTCCCTTCACTGATGGCTCAAGACAAGATACCCCATCCTCCTCCTCCTCTTCTTCCTCATCCTCCTCCTCATCCCTTCTTCACAGGTCTAATAACTCATCACAGACCTCCGGAACACCAAGGGGTAATGGAATCTCTCTGCCTCCCCTTTTCCTTCCTTCCTCTCCTCATCCTCCTCTTCTTCCTGCTCCTATTCTACCTGCTCCTCCTATTCTTCCTCCTACTATGTAATCTCCTTTTGGTTTTCTTGAAATCTCCCCGACCCCCACAAACCCTGTGTAACAAGTGTGCGTGCAGTACTTCCTCCAAACCAACCACAAATGTTGTCATATCATATCTGCGATTGAGGTCAGGCAAAGATTGCAGAGTTGGTTTGGCATCAAGTGCCTAATTTCACCTTGCACAACATGTGGAGAGCGTGATCGGTCATGTTTTCGACATAGCTTTTCATCTCCGTGGGCAAGATTTGTCATGGATGTCTAATCTATCCATCTCTCGACTCTCGCACCATCTGAAGAAGTCACTGCTACTTTTAGAAAGATCTGTCAGATACGGTCAGCATGTCGTAGATTCTGGTTGCAGCACGGGTCAGCCATGTTAAGACAGAGCTTTCCACTGTCTTTGGGGAAACATGTTGTTCACTTGAGGCTGAAGCTCTGACAGGACTCTCCGCTGGTCCATCACATACTGTATAACACGCTACCTTTCCACACAAAATCACATCTGTTTTTGTCCTGTCTTTTTTTCTTCTATTTATTTTCCCCCTCACAAGGCCAGTTGGGAGATTCATCTCAAATCTGTTTCTTTCCTGAATAATTAAGTCTCAGCTAACAATACTAGCCTATTCAGTGTTGTTGTGCAGCTTTAATTTACACTCATTGGTCCACAGCTTCAGTGTTGTTGTACAGCTTTAATGCACACTCATTGGTCCACAGCTTCAGTGTTGTTGTTCAGCTTTAATGCACACTCATTGGTTCACAGCTTCAGTGTTTTTGTCCAGTTTTAATGCACACTCATTGGTTCACAGCTTCAGTGTTTTTGTCCAGTTTTAATGCACACTCATTGGTCCACAGCTTCAGTGTTGTTGTCCAGCTTTAATGCACACTCATTGGTCCACAGCTTCAGTGTTGTTGTCCAGCTTTAATGCACACTCATTGGTTCACAGCTTCAGTGTTTTTGTCCAGTTTTAATGCACACTCATTGGTTCACAGCTTCAGTGTTGTTGTTCAGCTTTAATGCACACTCATTGGTTCACAGCTTCAGTGTTGTTGTTCAGCTTTAATGCACACTCATTGGTCCACAGGTCATGATCAGGAGTTGGACTGAATGCCCGTTATTGCACCATCCACCACATTATCAACCACATTACTGCATTATCCATATCTGCATGGCATACACAATCTGACAGTCATGGTTACGCTGCACTGCTTAGCCCCAGCAGCATCTATGACTGATTGTGGAAGCTTTAGGATGAAAAATGCTTGAAAAATCCTATAGTAAATATTGTTTATGTCACAAAATTAATTAAAAGTACACAAAAAAAACATGCAACACTTATAACAACAAGGCTAACATGAGTTAAGGGAACTACAGTAGATGCCTTCAATCAAACTACACTATTGAATGCCGCAGGTTTATTTGAGAGATCATTGATTGAATCATCCTCACGAACCCCACTAAGGGCCGTGGCTCTGTAGTTCCCTAACACCTGAATGGCACAACAAATGTGTCTTTAACAGACATTGAAACTACACATTGTAACAGGTTCTACAATTGTTTTTGTGGTTTTCTAGGTCAAGGCAGTCAGAGAAATTTGAAACCCCATAGCCCGGCCATCACACTGATAGGCAGGACCATGAAGTCTCCTGCTGCCACAAACCCTCTCTTTCCCTTCACTGATGGCTCAAGACAAGACTCCCCTTCCTCTTCCTCATCCCTTCTTCGTAGGGCTAATAACTCATCACAGACCTCCAGGACATCAGGGGGTAATGGAATCTCTCTGTCCACTTTTCTTCTCCTCCACTTCCTCCTCTTCTTCCTCATCTCCTCCTCCTCCTCTTCCTCCTACTATGTCATCTCCGTGTGGTTTTCTTGAAATCCTCTCTAGCCCCACAAACCCTGTGTAACAAGTGTGCAGGACTTCCTCCAAACCAACCAGAAATGTTGTCATATCTGGGCAGAGATTGAGGTCAGGCAAAGATTGCAGAGTTGGTTCGGCATCAAGTGCCTAATTTCACCCTGCATGTAGAGAGCGTGATCAGTCATGCTTCGACGTAGCTTGTCATCGTCGCGGTCAAGATTTGTCATGGCTGTCCAATCTATCCATCTCTCGACTCTTGCACCATCTGAAGAAGTCACTGCTACTTTTAGAAAGATCTGTCAGATACGGTCAGCATGTCGTAGATTCTGGTTGCAGCACGGGTCAGCCATGTTAAGACAGAGCTTTCCACTGTCTTTGGGGAAACACGTTGTTCACTTGAGGCTGAAGCTCTGACAGGACTCTCCACTGGTCCATCACCTCCTTTTCCTATTTATTTTCCTCCTCACAAGGCCTGTTGGGAGATTCATCTTTAATCTCTTTTTTCCTGAAGAATTAAGTCTGAGCTAACAATACTAGCTGCTTTTTCCATAACAGTCACTCTTCTTCTCCACAGCCAATGGTAAGCATCACAAAGGAACCGGCCTTCCCAAACCAGTTGTTTGGAACAGACTGAGAATGGGTAAAAAGAGCTGATATTTCTCCTCTGTGTCTCTCATCCATTAACCCATACAGTTTGTTGGCGTTGTGGCGGCATCATCAACCAATATCGGTGTCCTTCACCCATTCATTTTGTTTGTCAATAATGTGTCTGTCTAACCATCCATCCATTCATCAGCCCGTCAGTCTGTCTATCCATACGTTGCCATCTGTCCAAGGGTCTTGGTGTTCTTGGTTTTAATGCAAGCTTCTGCAGATTCAATGCTTTTGCAGGCTTCAAAGCTTATGACAACGAGTAATCAAAGGGGTATTAAGTAATCACTGCTCTTTTTAGGGAGGTAAGCCTGTGTTAGTACCCATTTGTGGTGGTGGGGAAACTCAGTTCATGTTTTCCAGGCAGAAACTGAAGCAGTTTCAGAGGTCTTCAAAGATCAGGCTCTTTGTATGCCGAGCTACATAACCAATGCTGTTTCTCTGTCACAAACTGGCAAACTGGAAGTCAAATCAATGTTGAGCTGCTTATGGTTGGGTTTCACCCTGCGCATGATTGTATGCATGTCAGTCCTGTACTGTCCTTATTGAGCATGAGATGTGGTTGGGTTGTCTATCATCATCATTCACTGTATGTTTGTGCTCTGTTTTATGTTATGGTCAATTGGTTGTGTCTTTACTGATAATGCAAGACAGTGGAATACTCAAGGATGATTCTTTGAAAGATCTTAATTGATATGTTCAGATATCATCGATGTCTTCAAGTGTCTGGACCCGCATACATTTCCCTCAAAGCCACAATAGGTTTGGGAATAGGTTTTAATCTTAGTACTTTTCCTGCAGCAAACACAAACAACTCGCTGTTGGAGGACATAAACCCTGATGTTTTGGGCCGTTCAGGCTTCTCTTCCATTGAGGACCAGTTCTATGGTAAAATGGCATGAATCCAGTCTTATCTGCACCCAGCGCAAAGCTAGCCCTGCCCACGCTGACACACGCTAGCTTCCATCGCCATCATTTCGGCCCAGACTGCATGAGTCGGCCATGTTGGATGTAAAAATACATCTTGTTTCGATCAAAACACTGGACGACCATCACTAAGAATTCGACCAAAGGCTTCAGTTCAGCCGGGCCTTTGGAAAATACTTTCCTTTTTTGGAAAGTATGACGTCTGAGGGTCATTAGCTTATTTTTAAGAACCTTATTTTGGCGTGTTTCTCACCAAGCTTTGCACTTTCTCTTACCACATGTTAAGAAATAAAGTGTTCTATAATAGCCCTGCCGCCGTGTAATGAACTTGACGTTTTGTTTGGAGGGTGGCTCAAATGTTATTTTCATCTATTTTCCTGGGTAGGTTCCACATGCTTCTTGCCTGATTGCAAGTATTGACTTAAGAAGAACAATAATCTTCACAGGCTAGTGCATCACTGTGGAGGTGCCAGTGTTTAGAGTACCCATCATGCAATCAGGAGAGCATGGCATCAGCTTTTCATCAGCTACAGGAATTCAATGTTTGCATTTGGTTACAGATTTGTGTTTGTATGAACTAGACTTAGTGGACTAATATTTTTGCATGAGTAGACTGGTCACAGTGCAAAGGCAGAAAAGTCAGCAGTCAATATTGATTGTGTTTGGTGGCTTGTCACTTGATCATGCAGTCCCCTATGAGCAAGCTTCACTGCATGTTCTGTACCCTGTGAAACATTTGTAATCTTGATCTATGCTGGTTCCATGTGGCTAGAAAAATGCAATGTTTTAAGATTACATAGAACACTGTCATTGCAGAGAAATATCTATTCTTACTCCGATTTCAGTCACAGTTTTATAAATGTATAACATATGCTGTCCTGAATGACAGCATGAACAAAGTTCGGGAAAGCTTTTCTTTTTAAGTAGAACCATGTTTTCTAGAAACTGTAGAGTTGGATAAAGCAGTGCTAACTGCAAACTGGCAGTATTTCAAACATGGATATTTACATGTAATTGATGGAAAGTAATGGACCCATATTGTTTTATATTACCAGCTAAAATGTTTCAGAGCTACACCAGCTTTTATGTACTGGGGCTTTGCATTTAGCATATTTTCTTATGGATTAGGAACAATTCCTTGATTGTGAAGAATTTGGCCTCAATGCAACAGAGCGCTAATTGGCAACAGGTTAAGCATTTCGTTCTGGGTAACTTTCAGAACATGTGTAAAACCTCAAGGAATTACAAAGGATTGTTCATGTTTTAAGGTTCATTGGGCGTAGGGTATGGGGTTTTACCATCCGTTTATTTATACAGTCCACATAGAGTTCCTTCCAATAATTTTCCACAGCTCATGGTCATCAGTATGATGTGCTATCTAGAACCTAAAAGGGTTCTTCTGCTGTCCTCCATAGGAGAACCCTTTTTGGTTCTAGGTGTAACCCTATTAGGTTCCATGTAGAAGCCTTTACACAAAGAGTTCTACCTGGAAGCAAAAAGGGTTCTCCTATGGGGACAGCAGAAGAACCCTTTTTGGAAAGCTTTTCTCTAACAGTGTATGACAGATGGTGCATGTCAGATACGTGATGAAATCCTGATGTAGGATTTTCTCTAGATATTGCCGATTGTGTCAACAATGGTCAAGGAATTTGGGTTATTCTACAAGTGGCGGTGAAAGAGTGTTCCACTGTTTTTCATTTAAGATGACCTCTTCAAGGCAAATAATGCCATCAGAGAGACAAAGGAATGGTTCTCGCAGAAATTGTCATGTTTAGTGATTATGTGATTGACTGTTGTTTCCTTTGATTTCTATTTTTCAGGATCTCGTCCGTCCATTCCTGTCAACAAAAAGACCAACCTGGTTGGCAAACCTGGTGATATGAGTAAGGTTTAGTTGGTTGTAATAATAACACATAATTGAACATTGAGCAGTTTTCTATACATCATCCACTGCCTGAAATGGGGGTATACACACCAGTTCCCAAACTCCATTATAAACCAGCTGTTAGTGAAAGAGTATTTTGTCATCATGAAGTTTGTCATTTGGCTGAGCTTATGTTTACAACCTCGAAAGGCACCTTTCCTCTAAACAAATATAGAAATATTGAGAAAGCCAAGAAAACCAACAAACCTTTTTTTTTGTAAACTCTGTGCTTTGCCAAACTCTGTTCTCTACAGACAAGCTGAATGTCTTGAAGCAAACAGACAAGGCCTCCATTTTCAAGAAGTTTCCATCAGTGACGACTAAACCTGCCAAGCAAGACCGCAGACACACAACAACGACTGCACCATCAGCCAACGGTATAACCGATCAAAATTCAGAGCTAAATGATGTCCTAAGAAAACCTACATTATTGGTGCCCCATGTGAGGACAATCCTTAAATGTGTTTTGTGGAGCTCTAAAGCATATCCTTGTCCTTTCTGATCCTCTCACAGACATCTGGTTTGAAACCTGGGAGAACTCCTCATTATTCAGCTCCCTACCAGCCTCTGACGTGGACGCATTGGGAAAGAAACGTTTCGTTGGTAAGTAAAAAACCCTTCTTGTAACTATCATGTACTTCTATTGTCCCGGACAGAAAATGACTAAATGTTAATTTTGAACCAGCAGTGCAGGGATCCTTTAAATGTGATCTCTCTTCCCTAAGCACCCCATGTAGTCTACAAGACGGACAAGAAACCAGACGAGCCTTGTTCCATCACCACCTCTCTCAGCTACTTCCCAGAGGAGGAGGGCGGGGAGACAAATGTGACAGCCCCGCCCAAGTCTCCGCCCTACAACCTCACCGTGGTAACGGTGGAGGGATGCCCCTCCTTCATCATTCTAGACTGGGAAAAGACAGACAACGACACCACAGGTGGGGAGAGTGGGACACTGTGCCTGTCTATGTACTCCAACTACAATGCAAATGCATAGCAACATACACCACCGTTCAAAAGTTTGGGGAAATTTAGAAATGTAATTGTTTTTCAAAGAAAAGCACCCCCAAAAAGTCCATTAATAAAATAACATCAAATTGATCCGAAATACAATAGTATACAATACAGTACAATAGATATTGTTAATGTTATAAATGACTATTGTAGCTGGAAATGGCAGATGTTTTTGGGGAATATCTACATAGGCGTACAGAGGCCCATTATCAGCAACCATCACTCCTGTGTTCCAATGGCATGTTGTGTTATCTGATCCAAGTTTATAATTTTAAAAGGCTAATTGATCATTAGAAAACCCTTTTGCAATTATGTTAGCACAGCTGAAAACTGTTGTCCTGATAAATAAAGTCGCCTCTTCACTGTTGACGTTGAGACTGGTGTTTTGCAGGCACTATTTAATGAAGCTGCCAGTTGAGGACTTCATTTCGTCTGTTTCTCAAACTAGACACTCTAATGTACTTGTCCTCTTGCTCAGTTGTGCACCGGGGCCTCCCACTCTCTTTCTATTCTGGTTAGATCCAGTTTGCTCTGTTCCGTGAAGGGAGTAGTACACAGCATTGTACGAGATCTTCCGTTTCTTGGCAATTTCTCGCATGGAATAGCCTTCATTTCTCAGAACAAGAATAGACTGACGAGTTTCAGAAGAAAGTTCTTTGTTTCTGGCCATTTTGAGCCTGTAATCGAATCCAGAAATGCTGATGCTCCAGATACTCAACTAGTCTAAAGAAGGCCAGTTTTATTGCTTCTTTAATCAGTACAACAGTTTTCAGCTGTGCTAACATAATTGCAAAAGGGTTTTCTTATGATCAATTAGTTAATCTAAGTTTATCATTTTACAAGGCTAACACAACGTGCCATTGGAACACAGGAGTGACGTTTGCTGATAATGGGCCTCTGTATGCTTATGTAGATATTCTATTAAAACATCTGCCATTTCCAGCTACAATAGTCATTTACAACATTTAACAATGTCTACACTGTATTTCTGATCAATTTGATGTTATTTTAATGGACAAAAAATGATCTTTGAAAAACAAGGACATTTCTATGTGACCACAAACTTTTTAACGGTAGTGTACATTGGAAAGTGTGACTCTGAATATTGGGATACTTGGTGAATTCTTGAATTCAACAGTGATTTCCTGGTTGTTGTGTAGAATATGAGGTCATCTCCACGACGAAGGGACCAGATGGTACTCAGGTCTCCATCCTGACCACCAACCAGACTCACACTGCAGTAGAGAACCTCAAACCCGAGAGCAGGTATATAATATAACATCTTTGTGCCTGTGTTTCAGATTGATACAACACATTGTATTCTCTCGGTATGCTCTCTCTCAGTCCTCAGACGGTAGCTTTTTTCAGAGCTTTGAAAAAGTATGAAAATGCACTCGCTACCATAAGTCTGCTAAATAACTCAAATGTAAATGTTTGTGAAGCTTAAACTTTCTGAAAGGCTTTCGTTCATGGAAATAATACAACATTTTAATTATTCATTGTATTATTACTACTTTTGTCAGAAGGATAAGCTAGCTAGCTATGTCTGGTTAAGATCAGGACCTGCACTTCTCTCTTGCATAGTTGGAGAAGAAAGGTTCTTCACGTGTGGAGAGCAGAGGGAGGGCCACCACGCTCCCTAGGTTTTTAATGAAGCCTGAATATGGGAGTATTTGACATTAAAGAAGTGATAGAATATAAACCAGGGCTTCCTGTGAGCTGAGCCTGCTGAGGCTGCTGGCACGTGGTGGACCAATCGCTGTGTCTGAACATCTCATATGGAGGAGACATTAGCGGGAGGGACTCTGGCTCTCTGGACTGCACTGTCTGGAGAAGAGATAAATAGGGAGGCAATACTAGAGCCTTTCCTTGCTGTAACAACAAGGCCGAACAAGAATACACTACGTTTCCATCAAAATACCGTGTCCACTTTAAACGCTGTGAGGATTAGAGGAAAATCTGATTCTGTGGAAATGATTGCTTGCAATTGGAAATGGAGCGGAAATTGGAATCTGGAGCGAGTCGGTAGGATAATCGCTGTGAGACCTTCTGATAGTGACACTTCCTGCTCTTACCTCACAGCTACGAGTTCAAGGTGAAACCCAAGAACGAGCTTGGAGAGGGGCCACCCAGTGAGCCTGTGTCCTTCAACACTGAATCAGGTACAGTATGGGCCACGTTGTTTTCTAGGCCAGCACTAATAAGCCTCATTAAGGAGTCAGGAGTCAGTTAAAAGTTCAAGAGCCACATCTGGCCTTTTGCGTAGGCCATCTGTTGACAAGGTCAGGCATTTGGCGTTAAACAAAGAAACAAGCATCCACTAAAATACGCACGTACAAACGTACTAACGCACAGTCTCGTCAGCCAGCTCCAGTCATGTCTGGCGGTCCACCACTTACCGGTGTAGGGGTCTGTAATTAACTAGCTGTTGTTAACCTAATGATTTCAGCATGGCCACTCCATTTCCATAACATTGGCTGCTGCCTCTCCATGTAAACTGCCTCCAACCCCAGGAGTGCTGTCGGCTGCCAGCTCTCCCTCACCCTGCATTGCAGCTCACAACACACTCAATCAAACTCACTAATACAACAGCGTATCATAAATGAATGGCAAGTAGGGAATCAGGTCATTTTTATGCTTCTGGGAGGACCTCACCGCTGGGCCTCATTGGCTCACTGAGGCTTACCCTCTATGTGAGAGATGATGAGGAGTTTGAAGGCAAATGATTTGTCCTGGAGTCCCACACTACCATATCAGACTGGCTCTTCAGTGCCAGAGTGGACTAAATTACTTTCTGTAGATTTTGTATGGCTTTGCTACAAGACATGTGGTTTTGTGGTCTTTTATTTAGGAGAATCACCAACTTATTTCAAAATGTAGAACCATTTCTACAGTCTATTCTGAGAAGAAGACATTTGAAAGCACCTACTAACTCACATTTCTCTCTCTGCCTCTTTTTCTTCATCTCTCCATCCCTCCGTCCTGCAGCGGACCCACGTGTGAGTGAGAATGTCTCAGGTAAGCCCCACAGTCTGTGATCTGTCCTGAGCACCGGTCCCAGGTGACACATTCCACCAGGCTGAATGAATGGATGATCTAATGAAGGTCTGGCCTGGCACAGCGAGAGTCTGTGGAGACTCAGGCCACAGTGCCCCAGTGCAGCAGTACACTGCTCTCCATCCAATATCTATGAGCTCACTTCTTCCACGCCCAACTCACAGCCAGACCAAACATTTACACAGCTAAATGAATGGAGACATTTTATTTTCCCTTTCATTTCATCAGTAGTAAAAGGCTGTGATACACTAAAAAGACAACTCTGATTGGGAATGCAAATATACATTTGGGCTTCTACTCATCTCTATTTTCTTCATTATTATCTTTGTTTCATGATTCATGCCTTTGATATTCCACGTTCTAATATTTATGATATTCCACGTTCTAACTATTTCCTGTAGGAAAAGATGCCATCTGGACCCAGTTCCCCTTCAAGACAGACTCATACTCGGAGTGCAATGGCAAGCAGTACGTAAAAAGGACCTGGTACCGCAAGTTTGTGGGCATCCAGCTCTGCAACTCCCTCCGATACAAGATATATCTGAGTGATTCTCTCAACGGTCAGTTCTGCTTCCGGCACTCAGTGTCTATAGTAGAGAACAGTACTGTAGATCAGTTTAAATGGCCATCCCTTTCGACAACTTTTTCCCCTAATAACTTTACAGGTAAATTTTACAACATTGGGGACCAGACTGGCCATGGTGAGGACCACTGTCAGTTTGTAGACTCGTTCCTGGATGGAAGGACAGGAAACCAAGTCAGGGCTGACCAGCTGCCAGCAAGAGAAGGTACAAGCTACAGCACTGACACATCTATCTTTCAATTGTTGGATTGAGAACCTGTTAAGAAAATGCTTAATATCCATGCCTGAAAACAACTGCATTTTCACAATGTCTAAAACGACTCAAAGTTCAGCCCCTCACTTAATTTTGTCTGTTACATACAGGGTATTACAGGGCTATGAGACAAGAGCCGGTCAACTTTGGTCAGATAGGAGGGAACTCTCACGTCACCTACGTGTCATGGTATGAGTGTGGAACGGCCATTCCTGGCAAATGGTAGGACCCCCCCAAAGCTGTCTGTGGAGAAGCCCGAAGGATATACAGTACATATCAAACCGGCTGGGAAGGTGGCAGGAAGGGTCCTTCTACGCATCCAATCAGTCTCTGGATGCTACATATCCCCATCCATCCGCCTCCAAACCCCAGCCATGTAAAAACCTGTACAGGATCTCCGGGTCAGGTTAATATAATGTCCATATGTAATAGCCTTATCTTATTTATCAAACATGACAAAAAGGCAAAGGGATAAAAAGAACATAGTATGAGATAAATGGAGAAACTTCTAACTAACAGTGTGAGGTAACAAACATACAGTAGGTATCTTTTTTGTTTTAATAATGGGAAGCTGGCTCCCTGAAACTTATTTTGATAACGTGTATAATATTATTTATCAAAGTGTTTGATGCCATGTTCCGAGTTCTAGGAAATGGGTTATAATGCAACGCTTTTGCTGTACAGTACAAGTTGTAGAGTTTCAGACAACCTGCCGGAATTTCATGGTTTCATTCAGTGACCGATTCATGGTGCAAGAATTGTCCCATAATTTGGTCAGTCTTAGGGCTCTATTCAATCCATATCGCTGAAGCTCAGCGTTGCAGCACGATTGAAATTTAAAGGCAATATTCCCGAGTTAGCGGAGACTGCATTCATGGTAAACGCTGCATATGTCGGCTCAATGGGAAATTACCTTAACATTTCCATCACGCAATCTGTAACGCTTCAGCGAAACAAATTGAATCCAGCCCTAGTTCAATATACACCTTCAGAGAAGATAATGCTGTAAATATTAACATGAAGTCCACTCTCACACATATCCACTAACCAGTGGAGGCTGCTGAGGGGAGGACGGCTCATAATAATGGCTGGAACGGAGTGAATGGAATGGCATTAAACATATGGAAACCATGTATTTGCTGTATTTGAAAACATTCCACTAATTCCCCTCCAGTCATTATCACGAGCCCGTCCTCCCCAATTACGGTGCCACCAACCTCCTGTGCCAGTAGTTCATTGTATGAATGTTGACCGAGCAATGGCACATGACGCACCTGCATCTTCCCCTTGAAGTCACCTAAAACCAAAAAGGAAAATAAGCACATATGCAGAGGACGTCTCGCACCAAACCAATACTTCTCCTTCATTAGCCCTGATATATGGGGTGGCTGTGCATGGGAGGTCTTTACACTTGCAATTTGCACAGCATAAATGTATTTATATGTATATGGAGAGAAAGTATTTTTTTCAACTAACTTTTTCAAAAGACACGTCCCTTAAAGCAAACGCTCATACTTCACAGTGTTCCACTGGCAACATTTTACATCCTCTGATACAACACGTTGTATATATATCATGTTGGAAAATAAGAGGGATATCTTATCTTCTTAGTAGCCTTGATAAATGGTACAGAGAGGAGTCCTGTTGAATGATTTCTTAGTTTTGTACAAAAATACACTTTTGGCTCAATGCGCTTGCAGATCAGTGTTTTCATACTTATTTTTTATGGAGAATGTTTGTCATATGGAACTGTACTCTTGTTTTTGTAAACACACTTTCATTTCTGTATCTATTTTCAATAATAAAAACAGAAGTTCTGTTACTTTTTTATTTAAAAAAATATGTCCTTGCCATTTTTCACTTTGGGTAACTAGAGTGATAGTCTTTTCCAGTTGAAGGAGCGTACAGGTGGAACTTGAAAAATAAACTGCCTTCCTTAACTGGGCTGCTCTGTTTCATCCATAGAATTTCTATTAGGTCTAAAAGAAAATGTAGTGGTTTTTATGGTCTGTCTATGTTGACATGAGATGTTGACCACCACTGAGCTGATCCCCTTACAGCTCATACATCCTGGTGTACTTTCCCCATGTCAGAGTAGAACCACATCGCCAATTAGAAAGATCAACAGACATCCATGGATTACCACGCTTTTCCAGAGAGAGCCCAACGAACGCCAAATTCAACACAGGGACATTCTTCCAAATCGCAGGGGCAAGGGGAAAAAAGGCTCTCATTGTCTGTATTAGCTTTCCAAGAGAAAGTATAACAGCATAACAGCTAATGTCACATCAAGGTGGAGCGTTCCCTCAAATAGGACAGTAGTCTGATCCCAGGAACCTGACTGCATCTCCCACAGCTGACCTACATACACTTTTAGAAGCAGTCTTTCAAAAGGAAGTTCAAGTTATGTCACTCTCATACAAAACCAGCAGGCTAAATACTGCTAAAATAAACACTATACAAAACCGACAGGTTAAATACTGCTATAATAAACACTTTATATAAAACCAGCAGGCTAAATACTGCTAAAATAAACACTTTATACAAAACGGACAGGCTAAATACTGCTAAAATAAACACTTTATGCAAAACCAACAGGTTAAATACTGCTAAAATAAACACTTTATGCAACACCAACAGGTTAAATACTGCTAAAATAAACACTTTATGCAACACCAACAGGTTAAATACTGCTAAAATAAACACTTTATGCAACACCAACAGGTTAAATACTGCTAAAATAAACACTTTATGCAACACCAACAGGTTAAATACTGCTAAAATAAACACCTTATGCAACACCAACAGGCCAAATACTGCTAAACTAACCAATTTATACAAAACCAACAGGCTAAATACTACAAAACTAACCAATTTATACAAAACCAACAGGCTAAATACTAAAAAACTAACCAATTTATACAAAACCAACAGGCTAAATACTACAAAACTAACCAATTTATACAAAACCAACTGGCTAAATACTACAAAACTAACCAATTTATACAAAACCAACAAGCTAAATACTGCTAAACTAACCAATTTATACAAAACCAACAGGCTAAATACTACAAAACTAACCAATTTATACAAAACCAACAGGCTAAATACTACAAAACTAACCAATTTATACAAAATCAACAGGCTAAATACTACAAAACTAACCAATTTATACAAAACCAACAGGCTAAATACTACAAAATGAACCAATTTATACAAAACCAACAGGCTAAATACTGCTAAACTACCCACTTCATACAAAACCAACTGGCTAAATACTACAAAACGAACCAATTTATACAAAACCAACAGGCTAAATACTGCTAAACTAACCACTACATACAAAACCAACAGGTGAAATACTGCTAAACTAACCACTACATACAAAACCAACAGGTGAAATACTGCTAAACTAACCACTACATACAAAACCAACAGGTTAAATACTGCTAAAATAAACACCTTATGCAACACCAACAGGCCAAATACTGCTAAACTAACCAATTTATACAAAACCAACAGGCTAAATACTACAAAACTAACCAATTTATACAAAACCAACAGGCTAAATACTACAAAACTAACCAATTTATACAAAACCAACAGGCTAAATACTACAAAACTAACCAATTTATACAAAACCAACAGGCTAAATACTACAAAACTAACCAATTTATACAAAACCAACAAGCTAAATACTGCTCAACTAACCACTTCACCCTTGCTGCTTTAGTAATAATAACACTGCTCTGCATTAAGAAGGATGGACCAGTCTGTGCAGGCAATGAGACATTACCAGCTGAACAATAAGATTTGCAGAATGATAAAGATAAGCTTCAGCTAACCAGTGCCATCAGGGACACTGCCAGGCTTGGTGCCAAGCTGATCCATGGGGAACAACTCAGCGGTATGAGTTACAGAAAGGGAATGTTATACAGATATAGGATCTTCATTTGAGACCGTTTGCTACAGCAGAAAAATAATCCTGCAGCAACAGGACATGTGATTTGTTATGTGGATTATAACTCATGGGAATTTTTGTAGGTGTTGATAAATTTTTTTGTAAGCGAAAATCAAATCTGAAATGTCAAAGTGGATATTGCAAACTTCAAAAGCCTTTTTAACCACAAATACACTACAAATAGCTCACAGTACATTCGTAAAGTATTCAGTCCCCTTGACCTGATCCACATTTTGTTATGTTACTGCCTTATTCTAAAATGTATTAAATTGTGTTTTTTCCTCATTAATCTACACACACAATACCCCATAATGACAAAGCTTAAACAGTACAGACATTTTTGCTGAGAAAAACATATTAAAAAAAAAAAATGAAATATCACATTTCCATAAGTATTCAGACCCTTTACTCAGTACTTTGTTGAAGCACCTTTGGCAGCGATTACAGCCTCAAGTCTTCTTGGGTATGACGTTACAAGCTTGGCACACCTGTATTTGGGGAGTTTATCTGAATCTTCTCTGCAGATCCTCTTATGCTCTGTCAGGTTGGATGGGGAGCATTGCTGCACAGCTATTTTCAGGTTAGATCGGGTTCAAGTCTGAGCTCTGGCTTGGCCACTCAAGGACATTCATAGACTTGCCCTGAAATCACTCCTGGGTTGTCTTGGCTGTGTGCTTAGTGTCGTTGTCCTGTTGGAAGGTGAACCTTTGCCCCAGTCTGAGGTCCTGAGCGCTCTGTAGCAGGTTTTCATCCAGAATCTCTCTGTACTTTGCTCTGTTTATTTCTCCCTCAATTCTGACTAGTCTCCCAGTCCCTACCACTGAAAAACAACCCCACAGCGTGATGCTGCCACCACCATGCTTCACAGTAGGCATGGTGCCAGGCATGGTGCCAGATGTGACGCTTGGCGTTCAGGTCAAAGAATTCAATCTTGGTTCCATCAGACCAGATAATCTTGTTTCTCATGGTCTGAGTCCTTTAGGTGCCCAAGCAGGCCGTCATGTGCCTTTTATTGAGGAGTGGCTTCCATCTGGCCACTCTATCATAAATGCCTGATTGATGGAGTGCTGCAGAGATGGTTGTCCTTCTGGAAGGTTCTCTCATCTTCACAGAGGAACTCTGGAGCTCTGCCAGAGTGACCATCGGGTTCTTGGTCACCTCCCTGACTAAGGCCCTTCTCCCCCGAGTGCTCAGTTTGGCGGGGTGGCCTTTTCTTGGTGGTTCCAAACTTCTTTAATTTAAGAATGATTGGAGGCCACTGTGTTCTTGGGGAACCTCAATGCTGCAGACATTTTTTGGTACTCTTCCCCAGATCTATACCTGGACACAATCCTGTCTCGGAGCTCTCTGACAATTCCTTTGACCTCATGGCTTGGTTTTAGCTGTGACATGCACTGTCAACTGTTGGACCTTATATAGACAGGTGTGTGCCTTTCCAAATCATGTCCAATCAATTGAATTTACCACAGGTGGACTCCAATCAAGTTGTAGAAACATCACAAGGATGATCAATGGAAACCAGATGCACCTGAGCTCAATTTTGAGTCTCATAGCAGGGTCTGAATACCTATGTAAATATGGTATTTCTAAAAAAATTTAAAAACTGTTTTCGCTTTGTCATTATGGGGTATTGTTTGTAGATTGATGATGATTTTTAAAAATGTAATACATTTTAGAATAAGGCTGTAACTTAACAATGTGTAAAAGGTCAAGGGGTCTGAATACTTTTCGAATGCATTGTAACAGTACATAGAGGCTTCTGTCCAAGCATGCTGGCTAGACAGAATACATACAACAATGTCAGCAGAGAGTATAGTGTAAGTGGCCATGTCTCACTACACCACTACACCGCCCACCCACGCCGCTTTACACAAGGGAACCACAAATCCCACGCAGCTGTTTCAACAGCAGGGCATTCACTGTATATAGGAACAGTTTCACAGTATGGCCTTTATAGCTCGCTGATTTCTCATGTTATAACAGGGGTAGAACTTCAGGGCTTGGCTGTTAATCAAATATACTGTACTAATTAATGATCACAAGCAGAATTCAGCCTCAACTGTTGATAAATAAGCTCTGTGAGGCCAAAATGCCAATGGTGGAATCATTATGCAGGGACATTACATCATTGGGTGGTGATTCCTCATAATTTCAGGCATTAGACAATGCATGTGTTAAAAAAACTTTAGGGATTCTGTTTAGTTTAGGAGTTAGACTTAAGGTTAAGACAGAAGGTATAGGGGCAAGTCATTTGGGGTTGAATCCTAACTAAAATATTGATAAAGCCTCTTTCACACAACATTGTGAAGCCCAAAGTGTATACAGAGACAGAAATATAGGAGCATGTCAAAACAACTGAGTGTCATAGAAAAACAACGGAGCCCGATAACAGATGTCTGTATGTGTTGTACTGAAATCAGTTCTCAAATCATGGAAATGTGCACCAGACACCAGTCCACAGATGTCCATTCAACGGTCAGTCAACCACTGTCTGATGCTGTTATCAAACAAATGTCTCGAACCAAGAAAATCGAAGCGTCCCATTTATATTTGAATTGTATTGACTTGAGTTCCATGTGACATAAACCGTCTCGAAACCCGTAACAAAAAGGGAGATGACATGGAGATAAGGAAAAACAAAATATATTTATTAAATAAAGTAAACTAAATACAATTAGAAATTGTGATCAGTAATCAGTAGTGTAAGTAAGTGGTTGCATGCATAAATGTGATAATGAGGGGTGTTGAAAGGTGCCAACGCAAACAAACAAAAAACAGCCACAAAAATGCCACAACCAAAATCAATCAGTGTCTGCATGGAGAGAGTCTCCTCAATGAATGGGGAAGAGGTGCATTTATCCTGGGACACAACTGAGCCCAGGTGTGTCCCATTTCGCTGACAACCCTCCCGGCTCCACCCACCGACATCCTATTAAGGAAAACAAGAGCAAAGAGGAAGAATTCGGCAGACAGAGTGGGAGGGTCGTCACAATGTCTATGCGATATTCCAACTCACAAGCCCTGTATGTAATGTATACAGTCAGTATATGGGGCGGCAGGGTAGCCTAGTGGTTAGAGCGTTGAACTAGTAACCGAAAGGTTGCAAGTTCGAATCCCTGAGCTGAACAAGGCAGTTAACCCACTGTTCCTAGGCCGTCATTGTAATAAGAATTTGTTCTTAACTGACTTGCCTAGTTAAATGAAAGAAGGAATGTGTCTGTGAGAAAATAAAATCAGCTAATCAATGACTTGAACTTGAATGGGATCTGACTGTCAGTAACCAGGAAGTGTTCAGCACTCTGTGAACAGCACATGCTGGTACTGTAACCAATCCTCCAGTTTTCAGGGGATGTGATAAAAGTCCACTTCCTGGTTACTGACAGTGAGCACATGGCCCTGGGGAGTTTAGACAGCAGGCCTCTGGGAGGGTCTGTTCTGCTGGAAACGTTCAGTTTCTTTCTCTAGGGCCGCATCCAAAATGGCACCCTATTCACTATATAGGCCTAGCGCACTACTTTTGGCTAGAGTCCATAGGTGGTTTGACCAGGGCCCATAGGTAGTGTAGTATATAGGGAGTAGGGTGTCATTTCAGATGCAACAGTAGTGTGTTCTGCAGCCAGCTGTAAGTTCTCTCTCTCTGAGAAGGCATGTGTGTACTGGGGTCCCTCATCACATCCACATCCAGCTGTATTCCCATCACATCTCTAGAGCAGGGTTTCTTGGGTCGGGACTCGAAGCAGGCCCTGGGCATGTGAGAGGTGGGTCACAAGTTATGATAATACATCTATAATCACATACTATTTCTTCTTCATTTGGGTCTCGAACTGAAAAAGTTGAAGAATCCCTGCTGTAGAGGACTGCTGGCAAAAATATCATTTGATTGAAGCTGACTTTAGGGGCTTCTCTTCTCTGTGATTTGTCTCAGTAGCAATCACTGTGACTATTGGGAAATAAAACAGGGATAGTGCAGGGTTAAACTCAGTACTGACTGTCGTACTCCTCACCCCAGTCACTCAGCCACAAAGTACATTGTGTGAAGGAGGTTCTGATAGTAAGTAAACATTTGGTGACAATGCTCTTGTCTAGCAATTAAACAGCATGGATGACATTTACAGAGGAGTTGTGAAGAATGACCATTCCCTTTCAAGGACATACATAGCAGAATACACTGAAAATATGAAAAAAGAGAGCTGTCCAGGCACTCAGTATTCAGTTAACCGAAAACACATGTTGAATGTGTTTGACTTCTGTTGTCAACTTCCCTCAATGCAAAGGTGAGACGCTTTGTACCAGGTGTATAAAAGCATATCCCCAGTGTCCCCCCTATAATCACTACCAACATGGGAAGTGTTAAAACAAAAGCACTCCTAAAATGAAAAGACATAAAGCTGTTTTACTACTAGCATTACAAATACGGGTTAAAGCTTGTGTGGTCCATTTTCTGTTTTTCTGTTATGAGCTATAACGCTTCACGTCAGTACTAAATAGACAAAGGCCCCATAACCAACCTGAATCACGAAGCAACACGTTAGCACAGTCCTGCAGTGGACAGACGAGGGCTGTGAAAACAATCACAACACTAATCTCTATGCAGGGATCCCATGCTTGTATGAGGTAGTCATCACAGAGCAATACCACATTAATCTCCATGCCCCTCTTCACTGTCATCCACCTTCCCCGGAGCCAAGCACCCTTCATCCTCTGCTCTCCTTCCATCCCTCCATCCTCCTTCCATCTCTCCATTCATCCCTCAAAAAAAAACATTTTTCCTTATACAGGGAATCCCTGCCCAGATAGGATTAGGGAATTTCCCTTGGACCACAACTCATCTATCAAGGAAGCCCTTGAGAGAAACATGACAGGGAGAAAGAAAAACGGAGGGTTGAGAGTCCTAATCCGACTCAGTGTTTTCCTTCTACACACTCCATTGCCTCAGCTGGGATGCTCTCACACACACATATGTACACTAACACACACACACACACACACACACACACACACACACACACACACACACACACACACACACACACACACACACACACACACACACACACACACACACACACACACACACACACACACACACACTTTCAACACAAGACGGTTTTCCTACAAACAAGCCAGCCTGTGAAGTTCAGAGAACTAAAGCTCAGGCATCTTAAAGGAGAATTGATGTTGAAAAAATGTGGGACATTCCAACTGTACTGACTAATGACCACAAGTTTATAGTCCTGAACCTCTTTAATGACCACCATTAATTAAAGAGGATTAGAAAGTGTGAGAAAAACAGAGGAGAGGGCTGAAACGACAGGGAATCGATGGAGAGAGAGCAAACACCATTGTAAATACAACCCATATTCATGTTTATTTATTTTCCATCTTGTACTTTAACTATTTGCACATCGTTACAACACTGTAAATAGATATAATGACATTTGAAATGTCTCTATTCTTTTGGAACTTGTTTGAGTGTAATATTTACTGTTCACTTTTATTGTTTATTTCACTTTTGTTTATCCATTTCACTTGATTTGGCAATGTAAACATATGTTTCCCATGCCAATAAAGCCCATTGAATTGAACTGAGAGAGAGAAAAACAGACAGAGAGAGAGAGAGAGAAAAACAGAGAGAGAGCGAGAGAAACAGAGAAAGAGAGAGAAATAGAGAGAGACAGAGAGAGAGAAAGAGATACAGAGAGAGAGAGAGCGAGCAAGAGAGAAAGAAAGACAGAGAGACAGAGCCAGATAGAGCAACAAGGGGCAATTCTAGAGAAAGCGAGAGAAGAGGGTGTTGCTGAGACAGACTCGCACAGAGAAGCCATAGTCTCCATGATGATAAATTAGAGATTGTGTTATGCCAGAGGTGGGCAGAGCATTACTACATTACAGAGAGTGTGTTATGCCAGAGGTGGGCAGAACATTACTACATCACAGAGAGTGTGTTATGCCAGAGGTGGGCAGAACATTACTACATCACAGAGAGTGT